>NC_086153.1:83699145-84002175 GCF_035149785.1 Candoia aspera | reverse complement strand
TCACTGTGATCAGGTGACCCACTTCTCTGGATAGGGTAACCAGGTAGAAACCTGGATTGCAGTATCTCCAGTAGATGACTATCCAGTCTCTGCGGTTGGGCATCCAGTGAAGAGAATGTGTAACTGCTCTTACATTAGGAAGGTTTTCTTAACGTTCAACCTGCATCTGCTTTCTGTAACTTAAGAGTGCGATTCTGCCCTGGACTTTGGGTCAGTAGAAAACAGAGAAGAGGTATTAATAATCTCTGATCTGTTTCAAACTGGAGATTCAAGATTTGATAGTGTCAAGATTCAGTTCAATTTCGCATTTAGAAATTTGGAGTCAACATGGGGGCCTACTTTAAGATACATTTTGAAGAAAGCTTCATCCATAGGCTGTAAAGAGAAAGCACTAAATGAAAACAGAAGGCTGGTAGACTCGCCTGAGGACTTTATCCTACAACCTTCCCAGCAGATAGCTTCAAGGTCTCACTGTAATAAATTTTAAAATATTCCCCTTGGAACTTTCTGAAAGCAGAACTAGTAAAGATGAGGCAAGAAAAGCATAGCAGTATCCAGATTGCCTAGCAAAGAGTCCATTGTGAGCTGACTGGCTTCTGTGGGCTAAGAGACTGGCTGATTGGCATGGAATGAAAGAGAGCTCCTTCTGAGAACTACTGATCAGAATAACTAGCGCCAGAATGGGTCAGAAAAAGGAGGGCAGAGACATAAACACCTGGAGCATGTGCTTCCCCTGAGTGTCCTGAAAAGTGGAGCTGGCTGAGCTTGTAAAAGCTTTGGTTGGCTACTTACGTCAATGCTGGAGAGCTCATCAGCCCAGTCAACCACTTCAGCTTTGTCCACTTAAGAAGAAGGTTGCAACGTTGTTTAAGAGTCCAAAAAAGCCAGAAGCATCAGAAAAATCCTTGGATGATTCAGTTCTTTGATCTGTTTCCATGGCATGATTAGATGGAAGTATCATTAATTCACCCTGTCAAAGAACTACCCAGGCTTAGAGGACAGAGCTTGCCCTTTCATGTATGACACCACTTTGGGTACTTGAAAAATGCTATTGTGCCCACCCCTTGTTGCCTTTTCTCAAGCTAAACTTACTTGGTTGCCTCAGTCTTTCCTAGTAATCCTCCTTGATGCCTTTTTTGCATCTTTTTCAATTTCTTGAAATATTTCCAAATAAGTAGTGCTAAAGTGATCGTTGTTGTTGTTGTTTATTCGTTTAGTCGCTTCCGACTCTTCGTGACTTCATGGACCAGCCCACGCCAGAGCTTCCTGTCGGTCGTCAACACCCCCAGCTCCCCCAGGGACGAGTCCGTCACCTCTAGAATATCATCCATCCACCTTGCCCTTGGTCGGCCCCTCTTCCTTTTGCCTTCCACTCTCCCTAGCATCAGCATCTTCTCCAGGGTGTCCTGTCTTCTCATTATGTGGCCAAAGTATTTCAGTTTGGCCTTTAATATCATTCCCTCAAGTGAGCAGTCTGGCTTTATTTCCTGGAGGATGGACTGGTTTGATCTTCTTGCAGTCCAAGGCACTCTCAGAATTTTCCTCCAACACCACAGTTCAAAAGCATCTATCTTCCTTCGCTCAGCCTTCCTTATGGTCCAGCTCTCGCAGCCATATGTTACTACGGGGAACACCATTGCTTTAACTATGCGGACCTTTGTTGTCAGTGTGATGTCTCTGCTCTTAACTATTTTATCGAGATTTGTCATTGCTCTTCTTCCAAGGATTAAGCGTCTTCTGATTTCCTGACTGCAGTCAGCATCTGCAGTAATCTTCGCACCTAGGAATACAAAGTCTTTCACTGCTTCTACTTTTTCTGCCTCTATTTGCCAGTTATCAATCAAGCTGGTTGCCATAATCTTGGTTTTTTTGAGGTTTAGCTGCAAGCCAGCTTTTGCACTTTCTTCTTTCACCTTCATCATAAGGCTCCTCAGTTCCTCTTCGCTTTCAGCCATCAAAGTGGTATCATCTGCATATCTGAGATTGTTAATGTTTCTTCCAGAGATTTTAACTCCAGCCTTGGATTCCTCAAGGCCAGCTTGTCGCATGATGTGTTCTGCGTACAAGTTGAATAGGTAGGGTGAGAGGATACAGCCCTGCTGTACTCCTTTCCCAATCTTAAACCAGTCTGTTGTTCCGTGGTCTGTTCTTACTGTTGCTACTTGGTCGTTATACAGATTCTTCAGGAGGCATACAAGATGACTTGGTATCCCCATACCACTAAGAACTTGCCACAATTTGTTGTGGTCCACACAGTCAAAGGCTTTAGAATAGTCAATAAAACAGAAATAGATGTTTTTCTGAAACTCCTTGGCTTTTTCCATGATCCAGCGGATATTGGCAATTTGGTCTCTAGTTCCTCTGCCTTTTCTAAACCCAGCTTGTACATCTGGCAATTCTCGCTCCATGAACTGCTGAAGTCTACCTTGCAGGATCTTGAGCATTACCTTACTGGCATGTGAAATGAGTGCCACTGTTCGATAGTTTGAACATTCTTTAGTGTTTCCCTTTTTTGGTATGGGGATATAAGTTGATTTTTTCCAGTCTGATGGCCATTCTTGTGTTTTCCAAATTTGCTGGCATATAGCATGCATTACCTTGACAGCATCATCTTGCAAGATTTTGAACAGTTCAGCTGGGATGCCGTCGTCTCCTGTTGCCTTGTTATTAGCAATGCTTCTTAAGGCCCATTCAACCTCACTCTTCAGGATGTCTGGCTCTAGCTCACTGACCACACCGTCAAAGCTATCCCCGATATTGTTATCCTTCCTATACAGGTCTTCTGTATATTCTTGCCACCTTTTCTTGATCTCTTCTTCTTCTGTTAGGTCCTTGCCATCTTTGTTTTTGATCATGCCCATTTTGGCCTGGAATTTACCTCCGATGTTTCTAATTTTCTGGAAGAGGTCTCTTGCCTTCCTATTCTATTGTCTTCTTCCACTTCCGCGCATTGCTTGTTTAACAATAATTCCTTATCTCTTCTGGCTAACCTCTGGAATTTTGCATTTAATTGGGCATATCTCCCCCTATCACTGTTGCCTTTTGCTTTCCTTCTTTCTTGGGCTACTTCTAGTGTCTCAGCAGACAGCCATTTTGCCTTCTTGGTTTTCTCTTTCTTTGGGATGTATTTTGTTGCTGCCTCCTGAACAATGCTGCCAACTTCTGTCCAGAGTTCCTCCGGGACCCTATCTACTAAGTCCAGTCCCTTAAATCTATTCTTCACCTCCACTGCATATTCCTTAGGAATATTAGTGAGCTCATATCTAGCTGATCTGTGGGTCTTCCCTAATCTCTTGAGTCTGATCCTAAATTGTGCAAGAAGAAGTTCGTGATCTGAACTACAGTCAGCTCCAGGCCTTGTTTTTACCGACTGTACAGATGTCCGCCACCTTTGGCTGCAAAGGATGTAATCAATCTGATTTCGGTGTTGTCCATCTGGTGAAGTCCATGTATAAAGCCGTCTCTTAGGTTGTTGGAAGAGAGTGTTTGTTATGCAGAGTGAATTGTCTTGGCAAAATTCTATCAGCCTATGTCCTGCTTCATTTTGTTCTCCCAGGCCATACTTACCTGTAATTCGAGGTGTCATTTGACTGCCCACCTTAGCATTCCAGTCTCCTGTGATGAAAATAACATCTCTTTTAGGCGTGTTGTCCAGTAGGTGCTGCAGATCCTCATAGAACTGCTCTACTTCAGCTTCTTCAGCATTTGTGGTTGGGGCGTATATTTGGATCACTGTGATGTTAGATGGCTTGCCCTGAATTCGAATTGAGATCATTCTGTCGTTTTTTGGGTTGTATCCAAGCACTGCTTTAGCCACTTTACTATTAATTATGAAGGCTACTCCATTTCTTCTGTGGTCCTCTTGTCCGCAGTAGTAGATCTGGTGGTCATTTGATGTGAAGTGGCCCATTCCAGTCCATTTCAGTTCACTGACGCCCAGAATGTCTATCTTTAATCTTGACATCTCACCAATAACCACATCCAATTTGCCCTGGCTCATAGATCTTACATTCCAGGTTCCGATGGTGTGTTGATCCTTAGAACATCGGATTCGCCGTTCACCACCAGCACCGTCGGCCGCTAGCCGTCCTTTCGGCTTTGAGCTAGCTGCGTCATCACGTCTGGGGCTAGTTGAGCTCATCTTCTGTTCCTCCCCAGTAGCATTTTGACCGTCTTCCGACCTGGGGGTCTCACCTTCCAATGGTATACCGACATATCTCTGGTTGTACTGATCCATTTAGTTTTCACGGCAAGAATACTGGGGTGGGTTGCCATTACCTTCCCCAGGGATCGCATTTAGTCTGACCTCTCTGTCATGACCTTCCCGTCTTGGGTGGCCCTTCACGGTTTAGCTCATGGCATCATTGAGGTGCTCAAGCTCCAGCACCACGACAAGGTAACGATCCTTTGCTGAAGGCTAAAGTGATCAGAATACTCAAAATGCAGCCTGAATGATACGTAATATTTCAGAACTATTATTTCTCAAGGTTCAGAAACTCTACTTCTGTTGATGAAGGATCAAGATGCTTTTGAAACACACATTTAAGCTTCTCCCCCAGCAGGCTGGACTGGAAACAATCCACAGGTTCACAAGAATCCAGGAACGTCTGATAAGATTTTTTTTTCAATTGTAGAAGAGCACAGAGGCCATTGTGAACAAATTCCAGTGACTGCTTTGCATCAGGAGACAGATGCACATATAGTGAACTCACTGTCCACCTTTTGTGTTTATTTCTCTCACCTTTGCTATACAATGGGTTGGACAGCTCTGTCTTTGGAGCAGAAGGCTTGATTCCTTTCTGTCTCTTGTTTTGATAGTAGTCACAATTAATATATGACTGTTTTCCTCTGATGGTGTGAAAGCTACCTCTCACACCTACTATTACAAAGGCAGATGTTCCTTGACATGTACTTATACTTTTGTTTAGTTTTTCCTAAGTTAAGAAATATGCATTTGTCTTTTTATACATTAATTCTGTTATTAACAGCTAATGAACTTATATCATTTTGAATTTTACTGCTGTCTTTTAGGGAATTAGCTATCCTAACCTGCCATCTGTATATTTCATAACTATTCCCTCCCTCCCTTTACTGATTGATTGATGATTGATATATCCTAAGTTACTTCAAATGATTCCCAACAGTTTACAATATAAACATGACTAAAATACATAAATCCTATTTAAAAAAACAGCAATACAATCCAGGGTCTGAAGTCCAGAGTCCAAAATCCAAGTGTTAGGATGGCAATCCTTACAAATTAAAAGTTTTGCCAAATAAATCAGCTTTTACTACTTTCCTAAATCAGATCATCGAGGACACCATTCAAATAAAATGGAGTAACCACACACAAAAAAATGTTTTTTGCACTTCCCAGACCTTGCACACGGAGGTACCCTCTACATCCCTTCCAAAAACAAGTGGATCAGACAGGTTGGCTCTACTTGACAGAGCTGGCCCTCTTTCACAGGCCTATTCTTTCAGAAGTATCTCTGTCCTGCAAGGATTCAGCTTCACCCTATTTCTTCCCATCTAGTCACAGTCTCCTGGTACCAGCTCAAGGCTTCTACCATACCTCTAGCTCCGCCTGAGGTAGAGGTAGATACCCAAATGTTATCAGTATACTGATGATACCTCACCTCAAACTGGCATATGACCTTTCCCAGCAGCTTCATGTAGATGTTGAAAAGCAGGGAAGAAAGAGAAGAGCCCTATGACACCCTTCACCCTAGGGGTTGACCTCTCCTCCCCCTCCCATCCCAACAGCTGGAACCACTCCTCAGAACCACTGTAATATAATGTCCCATGCCAACAATTCTCATAGGCTGCCCAGAAGGATACCTGAAGGCTGCTGAATGGTCCAAAAGGTCCAGGTGGATATTCTCTCTATATCCGCCAGAATGATCAATACTGTTTTCATCCCATTCTCAGAACTGAACCCTGACTGAAAGGGATCCAGATAATTCACTTCATCTAAAGTGCTTGCAGATGCAGCCTCACAATTTTCCCAGACCTTCCTTAAAAATGTTAAATGTGTTTTCCCAGGCACTAAAAGGTGGTCTAACCTTAGTGTATAAAAATAGAAAACAGGAATCATTAAAAAAAGGCCTCATGTTTTTCTTGATGCAATGGTTCACATGAAAATTTGTATTAATACTACAGCTAATACAAAACTACATAGAATAATTAATACTATATATTAATATAATACTATATGGTACATATAATACTATATATTAATATGATATAAATATATCAATTACCCATGTTTCCTTGAGCAGGGAAAGGTCTGTACGTAAGACCAGATGGGCAAGCGACTTGCACAAGCAGAAAGGCATTCTAGCAATTATTCTTTCCACACTGTATCCAAGCTAGAGAACTAGCTGGTTATTTTTACATTAATTTAGGGAAAAATGAATTATGTCTGTTAGAATTAAGCTATCCATACTGTAGTCATTTTTATTCTCTCTTCCAGTAACTGCTCACTTGCGATTTCCTAATATAGATGTGATCATTAAGTTGTGTCCTGAGACAAATAATGTGCCTTAATTTATTTCAAGTGAAGTCATTTTTAAAATGTGGAGAAGAGGCTAGTTAAATAAAAAATGGAAGAAGCAGAAGACACTGAAGAAGTCACCAATGGGAGAATGGGTAATGCATGTCAGACACACTTGATATTTCTAAAATTGCAAGCATAGGTTCAAAGTAACAATGAGATTATGGATACCAGGTATACTACCAAAATCCCAAGGACTATTAACCCCTAATGGTCATTTGAATTATTGCAGTCCAGATATGGTTGCCCTAAGTGAGACAGTTTAGTTGATATGGAGAACAAGTTAGGAAGGCAGGGGGAATCCACGGTTAACCAGATATCGCTGAACTGCAGATCAGCCATGAAGGCATTGGAAAAGACATTCAAATGCCATGATGTGTCTATACCTACAAAGATCAGAATTGCGCAAGCCATGGTATTCCCTGTGACACTATGAAATCAAAAGTTGGACTTTGAAGAAGCAAGATAGGAAGAGTATTGATTCTTTTGAAATTTGGTGTTGGAGAAGACTTCTGAGAATAAGATGGACAGCCAAGAAAACAAACAACCCAGAGTTCTCAGTCAGGGCACACACACACAACACTTTTTTTTTTTGAGGCACAAATGACCAGGCTCAAATTATCCTACTTCAGACATAATATGAGAGCACCTAGCTCTCTGGAAAAGGCTCAAATGCTTGGAAAGGTGGAAGAAGAGAGAAGAACAGGATGACCAGCTGCAAAGTGGATGGACTCAGTTACAGTGGCAATGAGTGCAGTGTTGGGAGACCTGAAAGACCAGGTTAGGGATAGATCATCCTGGAGAAAATCTATATATGTGGTCAATAGATGATGAAAACAACTTGATGGCACATAGTCAATCAAGCAATCACAGCTCCCAGAATTCCTCATTGCTGGCTATGCTGACAGGGTCTGCTGGCAGTTAAAGGTCAAATGGAATGGCTCACAGGACTGCACACAGCAGAATATATAATCTGACATTCCCCAGTGCAAAACCTTTTCCTTGGCTAGACATGGTTAACTTCACCTTCCTAGTTCTAATGAGCTGGTCTATCCTTGCAACCAGGTCTTTGAGTTCTGGCTTACTCAGTCCTTTTTTGTCTTTTCAAGTTCTTACAGGTTAAAGAACCTGTAAGGTTCTTGCAGGTTAAAGTGGCATACAGCCCTTGCCCTCCTCCAGAATTTCTTGCACACACTGGGGATTTTTGCAGTCTAACTTGGTTGCTCCTTATGCATATCAAGCTGCACAGCTGAGTTGCTGCCAAGCTCCAGGCCAAAGTCCAAGTTGAGTGCTAACCAAGCTCTAAGGTCAATTTGGGAGCTCCAAGAAGGGATCAGTTAGAGTTAGGGCCTGCTTGCTCTGGCTTGTGGTCCTGGCAGCTGGCTGTAAGACTGTTTCTTGCCTGTTGCTGCTGAAGTTGCCCAGACATCACTTCCCAACTCCTCCTCCAATTGCAGTCTTTCCTCCTTCTCCTGTTCTCCTGCTCCCCCTACACATGGGTTAGCTTTCCCTTTTCTACATTGAGGGCATGAGTGGGACAAGGTAGGCTAAACTGGCTGGCTATGGAGGATGGTCCATCCTTGAAAAGGCCCGGGTGTGCCTAAACTAGCCCGCTCTGGATAATGTTATGCCCATCAGAGAACTAGGTGTGGCCAACCAGCTGGTGGGGATGCCTTCGAGATCAGTCTGTGCTGGTCAGTCTGTCTCTCTCTTAGCTGGGAAACTGAGCACTGTGTTTCTTGGCAGAGCCAGTCATTTGCATGTCCCTTTTCCCATGAGCTTGACTTCAGGAAGGCTGCTTTACCAGCAACAGCCAGGGCAAACAGGCAGTTTCAGAGCTGCCTCTTCCAAGAGGAGTGGGGCACTTCCAGCCACAGCCATCTTTGTCACACACTCATGCAAGCGAGCAATATCAGTGGGCTCAAGGAGAGCCCTAAGGTTGATGAATAATACATATGCACACACAGACACACAAACACATCCATATGCATATGAAGAAAGAGGGGGGGAAGTATAATGACAAATGCAATAACAGATAGTTTTGTGTATTTATTACTGTAGCAAAAAAAATACTAAAGGATAGGAAGGGAAAATACATCTAATGAGGACTGAGCACACACGAATTGGAATGTTTTATAATTTGCCATGGGGGGGGTACTTTGGATAGAATTCAAAATTTGTAAAATAAGGTAGCTATTTTTAATATAGGATGGGCAACTCTAGTAACCCATTTGTGGCCCACCCAGCATCCTAAGATCACGCTACTGAAATTCAGCAGCAAAATAACTTAATTTCCATGGTGCAAAAATATTTATTTGTTAGACTGATACTCTGCCTTTTTTCTAGAAGCTCAAGTTTCTCCCCTTTTTTCCAAATTTGTTAGGAATGGGAGTGGGAAGAGGCAAGCAATTCCAAGTCCTATCTGTAAAATTCTGAAAAATAAGCATAAACTGTTAAACCCTTACAGCCTCCTTGTCAGTTGTCCACCCCTCCTTAAAATCTAAGGAATTTAAGGGCTCCAGTACATACACCTGTCTGGACCTCAAGTTCATCTTGAGTGGGATTTCAGCAGATGCTTCTAAACCTGGCCATGGTGTGATCTTATGTGATGGCCCAGTTGACACTCTAAATGCTGCCAAAATCTCCTGAGACCCTGGCCATTTTATGTGAGATCTTGCATGAAATAACCAGTCTCATCTTGCTGACATAGTGTTCTCTGAGCACCCCAGACAAAGGAGAGGAGATTCAGCCACTAAACAGCCTTAGCTTGGCTATGAGAGTCTTATCCAGGTCTGAATCCAACTAGGGGGGCACTGATTTCACATACTTTCACCAGGGAGTAAAAAGAAATTAGTTTTCATAATGCCGATAGCCTTGAGGATCAGTTGTTTCCCAAAACACCAAGTTTACCCTGTAGAGTGGGTATTTTAATACACTACTTTATTTTTGTGTGAAATGCATTCCCCAATGATGCTTTGCAAAACTTACACAGTCATTTTGGAGGCAATAAGTGAAATATTTCTATCGCCTCCCAGCTTGTCCAATTTAAAACTTCTTTTAAAAAGTTCATTAAGTTTGAATGTTTTTTTACTATTGTTGCTGATCTTATTTTATATGTGTCATAACTTCTTTTTAGCACTGGCTATTTTTATTTAACAATTCTACCTTTCATTGTATGGGAACCCCTAAGACTTATATTTAATGAGTGGCATAAAAATAGTGTCAATAAATAAGTAACAAACAAAACCATCAGCCAGTGTGTAGAAGTGTGTTTTATGGATACTGCTACTGCTGTGTTGGCTTACATTGTTGAATTTATAAAAAGAACCTCTGATTTTCAGCCTCAAGTACAGACAAGATCACAGCCTTCTATATTCAATTTGTGTTAAAAACCAGAGAGAATTTTCAAGATGAAACAATTGAATTGTAAAACTTCTTTTTTTAAAAAAATGAGTAGAAATAGCTCCTAACTACTTTAGCACACACTGGGTCAACTTCTCAATGAATACCAACCCTTTGGAGATAATTGTGTTAGCAAGCTTTTATTGAGCAATTAACAAATATTTTTATTAGTGTTAATAATTAAGGAGTGCAGCATAATCTGAAATATTCAACTGTCATCAGAAATATGTGCATTTAAAAAAAAATAACTAGGGACAAACAGAATCTTAGCTGCCAACATTGACCTAAACTTGCTTGGAAGCGGTTCCTCAACAGACAGAGGAATTTATGCATCTATAACTTCAAAAAGCATATATTTTAGTTTTTAATAATCTCTATTTTTAATGTTGATTTTTATATTTTTAAATGTCTGTTTTTATATATATATTGTTTTTTATTATTGTACACTGCCCAGAGTCATTTCTCATGAGATGGGCAGCTATATAAATCTGATTAATAAATAAATAAATAAAAATAAGATCAGTACAACAAAAAAGTAATAGAACTCTTTTAGGATTAAGCATGTGAAGACTCCATCAAAGAGAAGACTTGTCTACAAGAGATATCTGTCTTTGGACTGTTTAAGAAGTGGGGGGAACCCAGTATCTGCATTCACATATTGATAACTTGGTTTACCTCCCAGACTTAACGCAATGAAACTTTATGTGATCCAGGCCTTATGCGAAATGAAATGGTTCCAGGACCCCATTAGAGGGTAGAGTGGATCAAAATCATTCATGCACATGCTATTTATCAATAGGCATTGATGTCATGTTTTTCCTGAATTCTGACACAGCACACTGACATGCAAAATGTTTGTTCTCTTGTTGCTTTGGTTGTTGAATGGCGATCAGGTTTTGTCTTGATCTTGAAAATAAGTTAGTGGACTAAAGTAATACCTTGGAGTGCTTCCAGTTAAGACTAGAACTGAGCTGAATCCTTCTATTCCTCCAGGACCAGAAACTCTCTCTCTCTCATTCTCTCTCTCTCTCTCTTTTTCTTTCTCTCTCTCCTGCCTCTTCCTAAAGGAATCAAAAAGCTTAAAAGGAATTTAGCATTCCTCCTACTCCTGTAGTTTAGACACAATAATCAAATATTAACTCATCTGTGAAAGGTGAAAGGTCCCCTGTGCAAGCACCGAGTCATGTCTGACCCTTTGGAGGGACACTGCTTTCACAATGTTTTCTTGGCAGACTATAGTGTGGTGGTTTGCCATTGCCTTCCCCACTCATCACCTTCCCCAGCAAGCTGGGTGCTCACTTTACCGACCTCGGAAGGATGGAACGCTGAGTTGACCTGAGCCAGCTACCTGAGAATCCAGTTTCTGCTGGGATCAAACTCGGGTCATGGGGAGAGTTTTCAGTTGCAATACTGCCACCTACCACTCTGCGCCACAGGAGGCTTTTCCTCGTCTGTACAAAATGGTAAAATAAAATGGTAACTCATCTGTACAAAATGGTAAAAGAACTGATTTCCTGTTCTGTTACAAAAATTGCCAAAACATATTTTCCCTATTTTGTCAAAATTCTATTTTTCCTAGTTATCACTGCACAACAATGCAAGATCCCTGCTACGGTTAAAGTTTAATATGCTTTTGAGCTGCAATCAACAGGACTGTTAATTTAACTGGATCAATCTCTGTGGATAAAAGATGCATATATTCTTCATGACTGTCCGTAGTATTTGGAATCTATTTGAACCCATTAAGAACTGTGGACTTTTGGGACATGGGCATTGACTAGAAAGATTATTAAGCAACATTTGAAGGAGAAATCTATACTTGATCTAAAGCACAGGATTGCCAATATGTGTTGTTTATGAACATTTGGATTTGATTTTTTTTTCAACAATGGGCAAGGAAGAAAACTTTCAAACAACATCGCTGAACTTTCAAACAACATGGTTATTCTTTTTCTTTTGTTTATAATATGATTTTCCAGGCCCTTTCAAAATTATTATTATGCTTATTAATTTTGATGGTACATTCTATTGCAAATATATTAGTTTGTATATATTCAAACTAATTAACAGAAGAAAAGTATATTTTCTTTCATACATTCCTGTAGTGAGTGCTTTTCTGAGAAAGGACTTGTTGACAGAAATAATTTAGGAGAAGATTCTAGACATAGGGTCTTTGGTATAAAAATGGATTGTTTCCAAGAAACAATGGGACACTATTGGATAATGGCAACTTTCAAAGAATTAACTGACTGCGAAGTTCAAGTTTTATGAACAAATAGGCTACATATTACTAGTAATTCTTCTCCATTATTTTGTTTCTGCCTTTTAAATTCAGAATTCCCCATTTTGCCTTGGTCAACTGTAAAATTTACAAGATGATTGGTTTAGTGGTACTGGTTGTTGTGGTTGTTTATATTATTTTACCCTTCTGCTCAGAAGACACTGTTCTATCAGGCTTCATATCTGCCCGGAGATGCCAACTTGGCATGGTGCTTGTCCTCCCTAATATAATGGCGAGTGACATGGTTTCTTGGGTGGTGCAGGATCCAAGATTCCACATCTGAATCTACCAGGATTCAGTTTAGGGCTTTCTGGATCAAGAGACTTGGCACTGGTCCTCCATTAATGATTCAGAATCTGAATCAAGGCCGTTACTTGAGAGTGGAGTCATGTTCCTAAAGATGTTTTTGCTTTCTTCTCAAAACTGCACCCTCATGGCCAAATCTGTTTCAGGATTTTGCAGATACTACCCACATGTCCAGACTGTCAGTGAACAGTAAGTTCCCTGCATACTATTACTATAAGCTGTAAATTAATCATTCACTCAATAGAAAAGTCTGGGGGAGGGGAGTGGGCAGGTATCAACGATGAGTGCTTTGTTGAAATGGCCATCAATGTACATTTACTTTTTGGAACCATCTTTAAAATGTAGAAAGTACTGGCAACACCAGATTTCACAGTGTAGTTGTACACAAACCTATTCAAAACATATTCCTTGCATATCCTCTGTATGGGCAATACATCTTTTATTTTTCCAGTGAAGTTTGAAAGCCATTACATACAGTTTCCTCCACTGCAAGGAGAAAGTAGCAGATACATTTGGATCCCAGCTGTTTGAGTGCTCTGAAGTTATACCCACCATCTCTTCTCTAGGGGCATGAATGGGGAAAGTACAGGAAGGAAGGTTAGAGTCTTGGCATATCCCTTGTAAATCACTTTCCCTATTTATGTGTGTGCAAGTAAAACCTTTGCTTAATTGGACTAGGCTGAAATAAAACTTTGAAAATATTACAACTGATTTCTTTATTTTTAATTTTATTTATTAATTTATATACTGCCTGACTCCCAGTGGCTCTTGGTGGTTCACAGGTTAAAAGCATTAAGAACAACGGGGGAAAAGGACCATAATAAATGAAACATAAAGGAGTAAAAGATGATGACTAAGCTGGACAGGAACTAAAGCAAAACAAAAACAAAAACCCAGACCCACACAACCCAAAGGGGGCCTCAATCGTCCTTGCCAAAGGCCTGGTTGAAATTTGTTGTAGTTAGAAGTACAGCTATGGGAAATGATCTAAATACATAAATAAACTAATTTATAAACTGAAATAATTCAAAGCAGTGATCTTTTTATTCTTTTTATATGAAGAAAAATATGCAAATATACAAGAAATATGGAATACATCCAGCTGTTCCTCTGATTCAGCTCTTCTTTAGCAATGTTAATTCTGAGCAAACAAAATGGAATATCAATTGGCAATTTAAAAAGGGCAGCTCGAAGTGCACAGATCCATAGTTACAAACCAGAAAAACAAAAAAATGCATTCACCACACTATTGACATTAAGCCATACAGTATATCAGCTCAAATATCTGATTACTTTTAACCAGGTGACCCTGTTGTTATATAATTATTCTCCAGTTTTCCAGCATTTAATCTCCCAGCAAAAGAATCCAGTCTGTCTTGTCTTCTCCTTAAATGATGACTCTGCTTTGATAAACTAAAGCAAAATTCAATGTTTCCTGCTGAGCAAGCAGAGACTGCTGCAGAGAATGTAGGATTAAGCTACCAGATATGCAAAAGTTTGGGCAGCTGCTAGATGACTGAATTTTTGCAGCACAGAACTGGGAACCCTGCTGTAGCAGGATTATAAAGCACCCATTTTCAAGGTAGAGAGCTCATTCAGTGAGCAGAAAGGAAGATCTAATAGGAGTTTGCCAGTGGAATTCAACAGGAGTCCCAGATAAAGAGGAGAATGACCAGAGAGCCATGTGTTCTATAGGACTTGTGCCCATTGTATTGAATGAAAAAGTTGTGTCTTGAATAGCTGTTGATTGAAAAGAAAAGTAATTGTGCTAAGAGTTGCTGATTGCCCACAGTGAGTGATTGAGTGATTACTTCTTACTAAGATAGTACAAGCCTTTGCAGAAAACTGAAGAAGGAATATAAGACAGTCAGTTTACAGAATAAGTAAACAAGAAGAGCTAACAGAAGTTTAGTAGCAGACTTCAGTGACAGTTCTAAAAAAATTGCCTTCTATGTAGTCAGTGTATAACTTGTGAACCTGAGAACTTGAGAAAGGAACAAGAAGAAATAAATGCCATTCTCCTAGTGTTGCCTTAAGAAACAAAAGTGAAGATGGGCCAACATGACTCTAAAGCCATGACCAGAAATGTTTGTAGAATGTTTGTGCTTCTGCCTGAAAACAACTTCCCATATATTTGCAGCAAATGCAAGCTTGTAGCAGCAGTTGAGGAAAAACAGTATGAGGATTGGAGCAATGACTGGCCATATTTCAACTTGTAAGAATGGTCTAACATCTATTACACCAAACAATAGAAGTACTACAAGAACTGACCAAAAAACAAAACAAAACATGTCTTTCCTTCTTAAAGCATCAGGCAAAGGAGAAAGCCCAGTGGATGAGAGAGACAATCAGAAGTAAGACAAAAATATATTCTGCATTGTGAGAACTCAGAAACCAGCCTTGAGGCCTTTGCGCAATAGGCATGTTTGCAACTTCTGGAGAAGAAAAAGGAGACCATGTTGAAAAGAGGCAGGAAGTCCTGCACAAAGACAGAGAGCTAATGTGGAAGTTGGCAACTCACTAATACAGTGAGGCACACAAACAAACCCACAAGTTTGTAAAATATAGGTCTTCTAGGTCACAGATTAAGGATGTGACAGAACAATTTCCAAATTTTCAAGCCTTTGGAAAATGTCTAGAAAGGGAAAGAAGAATACAACAAGTGCATAATGGCTTTGGAAATAATGTCAATAAGAGCAATTTTCTTTATTTCTGGTCTGAGTTATTTGGGTGAGGGACTACAGGTTGCATCTCCCAAGGAGTGCTCAAAACGTATTTGCCTGAAGTATGGTGAGCTTGATTAGGAGGACTTTAAAATGTATCTGTGGGAACTGAAGAGAAACATCTGAAGTAAAGAGCTGAGATGAAGACATATGCATTTTAGAAGGAAGGCAAGCAAAAGACTGTGTCATGGCTTCTGAAAAAACAACTCCTTCACCAATAAACATATAATTGCAAAATATAGGAAGTAATATTTTCACTTAATTCTGTGTTTGTCAAGTACTATGTCCAAGTGTCTTCAAGAAGGACTTGGACAGAACACTAGTCAGAAAAGGAGAACAAAGATGATCATGACACTAGAAGCTACATCCTGTACTGTATAAAGAGATTGAAAGACCTGGGAGTGTTGAGCCCTGAGAAGAGGAGAAAGGGTGGGGGGATGTGACAGTAGGGCCGCAACTAGGGTCTGTGTCACCAGGGGCAAACATGGATTCCATGCCCATTTTGGTGCCCCCCCAGCGCTCATTTTGGCGCCCCCCCAGCATGGCGCCCGGGGCGCATGCCCCAGTTGCCCCCCCTAGTTGCGGCCCTGTGTGATAGCACTCCTCAATATCTGAGAGTCTTTAATTCAGAAGGTCAAGTCTGTTTTTCATTGTTCCAGAGTTCAGGACATAGAATAATGAGTTTAAGTTTCAAGAAGGCAGATTATGACTGAATGTTAGAAGGAGCTTCCTAACATTAAAGGCAGTAGAAGCAATAGGCCCCTTAGTTCTGCCTGATAACTTTGAATCAACTTGAAGAAGGTTAATTAATTGGAAGTTGCAGGGTGATGGCTTTTCACAGGTGATGGGCTATAAGCAGTGGTATCAAGCCTTAAACAGCATGTTATGGATGTAGAAAGGCAATTAGATTTGTCAGCCCTCCCTAGAGTAGCCATTTTTTTTAAAGTAGCTGACCTTCCTTTTTTAGACCAGCAAGATTTTTAAACCAAATATCCATCCCTAAATTTAGGAGAGCACTAACCTTTGCATTTTAAACATACTCCTAACAGCTATCCTTGAATGCAAGTGTGGAGAATCCCTCATTTTTTAAGACTCTGTCCTTGTAGCAAAGGGACAATTGAAAATAAAATCTGCATATTCTTGCACTGCCCATTTTGTAAAAATGTATGGCTAGGTTTATATTCCCCTTCTTAACTGAACTTCTGGATCATCTGGATTTATTTTATGTATAGTTGTCGTTAGCAGAACAATATGATTCAGGTTCACTGAATCTGGCCAAATTTTGTTTTTGTTGTTGTTGTTGTTTATTCGTTTAGTCGATCCCGACTCTTTGTGACTTCATGGACCAGCCCACGCCAGAGCTTCCTGTCAGTCGTCAACACCCCCAGCTCCCCCAGGGACGAGTCCATCCAATTTTGTTTTACTGTTTGTAAAATCTTCTATAGCCAAGCATGTTGATTATTTAGTTATTGTTTATTTTTGGCTTCTTTTATTTTGTAACTTTTAATTTCTATCTTTTTTAAGTTGAATTCTGGCCATTCTCCATAATAAAGGATGGACTGACTGAATAATTGACTAGTAAAAGCAATTACTCAGGGAGGAGGTGAGTGCCCTATTTAAGAGAGGCTGGACAGCTATCTGTCAAAGAGCCTTTAATTTGAATTCCTGCAGCGAGCAAGGGTTGGATTCATTGGCCTAAATGATTTCTTTTAACTCTTGAATTCTGTACAATATCTGAACATTCAGAACTGCAGAAATGGTACTGGGGTGGCTCTAAGATTGCAATAGGATAATGACTGTGAAGAACTCATATAAATATCATGAATATATGCCTGCTCTTTCCCACCATTCTTTCTCTGTTCTTGTTGTTGTTGGAAAAGAATAGAATGCCTAGTAATTATGCTGATACAAATGAGGGTATGATCACAATCAGCTTAAACTTGTTTATAGGAATTTCTCTTTTTAAAATGCCTTTCTTTTCTTCCCAAGACTTTGTTGAGAATTTTTTCCTCCTATAATCCTTAGCCAGCTTTAGTGAAGGTTTTGGGAGTTGCTGTTCAAAACATTAGATTTTGAAGATATTTGTGTTTTCTATCCTTGGTGCATTTATTGCCCTTAGTATGCTCAAACTCCACAGTTCCTACCACCTGGCAGATGTTTTAAAAAATCAAGTTGATTATGTCTACAATAATAATCATGAGTTGAAGATATTCACTCATCTGGGAATAAACGTAGCTTCTGCTGGTCAATCAAAGAAGAAAAAAGTACAGCATATAACAGTACAATAAAATAAAAATAAAGCCTTCTAAACTTTCAGGATATTTTACAAAAAAAAACTTTTATTATCTAGAGAAAACAAAACAAAGCAACAAGCTGATGAGATATTTTTATACAAAGAAATATTGGCCATGTTAAAAGAAGAAAAAAAAAACTTTATAGTTCTAGTTGTGTGGAATTATTCTCAGCAATAAAGCAGGTGGCTCTAAAGTCCTCCAAAGAAAAGAATTCTGACAAATGGTCAGTTGAAGGAGTTTTTGTAATGCAATCCTTGATTTAGTGTCTCCACCTGATCAACAATTTTTGCACGAGAATGATCAGTGTTGTAGAGGACAAGTGAAAAGAAGATACTTTGGGGGTAAAAAGCAATATGCCATTTTATGATATACTGTATGTTGGAAGACAATCACATAATCTAGCACTCTCTGTTCTCTAAAGTAAAAGGTATCTGATATGGAAAAAGTGAGGGTGAAGGAAATATTGTACTCAATTTGCTATCTCGAAGTGCACACAATAGAAATAAAATTTACTGTTGGCTTGAATCATGTATATACCTTGCGTGTGTGTGGTGCTGTTTCATCCCAACATCAGCATTTTGGCTACTTGGGACATTGTGGAAAGAATTGTAATGATTTGACAGGAGGTTGAATATCACTGCAGGTAAAAATTACTCTCCCCCTCCCCTGCTTTGTGAAATTGCCATCAGAAAGTGCTACTTTCTAATTTTTTAATTCAATGACACTGCCTTCCCAAAGAGAGGAAAAAAGATTCTACTGTGTCATTTATTAACAGTTCCATTCCAAATTTGCTGATCCCCTGAAGATTTTTTCTAAGTTTTGAAGAACATCTTGTTGTTAAAACAGCAACAAAACACAAAACCAAAACAAAGCAAAATTACCTTTTGTACTTCATTGCTAGCAAAATTCCTGTCCTCCCTTTCTCTTGAATCATAGATGCTGGATATGTGCGTGAGGGAGAGTGGTTGTGAGAAAGTATGGGACAATCCATTTGGAGCATCTCAGAATCTTCCTTGGGTTTGCCAGCTATGTGGGGGATGACTCTGTGTGTGTGTGTGTGTGTGTTAACATAGCCTTGTATGAAGACAGTGAAATATGAGTAAGCTAAGAAAGATTATAGTTTTGTTTTTAACTCAGTTGAAATATCATTTAAAACAATTGGTGGGCTATTGTGGATTGAGGATGGTAAGATTAAATAGACTGCAGCAGGCAGCAGCACCTACTTAACCTAGGTTAATCTTGGAAGCACTTGGCACTTGGATGAGGGACCACCTGAAAATTCTAGGATTGTTGATTAATCAGGGAAGTCAAACAAAAATCCCAGAAGAAGGCAGTTGTTTCTGTTGCATTGCCCAGAAAATTGTATGGGTAGGATCATCATGACTTGAGCTTAACTTCAGGATATCTTTATCTTTTTATTACTAAATAAGGTACATTGGTGAGTAATTTGATACATCTGTTTACAGTTTTAAAAAAAATTCTCCAAGAGATTTTGGAAAAGAGATAATTGGGGTCCGGTTGTGCCATCCAGTGAAACTTCTCATATTTGATAGGAATATGACTCAGTGAGACCTCCTTGTGAATTTATTTGAAGTTTGTTGTGATTGAGAGAAACTGACAGTTTATGATATTCAAATGGTAAAAATAATTTTAATTGATTGTATGATAGATTGTGAAGTTTCTGAGGTTGTCTAACATGATTGTCAAGACAAATTCTGCAGTCTGATAGAAAGCTTTTTGAGGAATACTTTAATATACATAGTAGGGAGCCCAGTTTTTACCATGGCATAACCACTCAAGGGTAATATCCTTGGTGATTTAATTGAACCCATCTTCACCAACAAAGGTGTTAAGCAAGATTGTATCCTCACTCCACTACTATTCAACTTGTATATTAAAAATATTGTTGAGATGTTTGCTAAGCCCATCCTTTCTCCTTTGCTCACTGCCCGATTTCTATTTATTTTCCTTTATGCTGATGATGCAGTCATACTGTCTGTAACCAAAGTAGGCCTCCCAAGTTGCCTTGAAGCTGTATCACTTTACTGCTTCAGAGGACACCTTGAAATAAATTACTCTAAAACAAAAATATTGGTATTCTCTAGGAAATGCTCTAAGGTCCCATTTGATGAATAATCAGCAGTATGCTCATTAAGCAGGTAAAATCCTTGAAATACCTAGGTGTCTATTTCTAATCTTCTACCTGATGATCTACTCAAACAAGAAAAAAATAGATATTTTATGTGTCTGCGAAACAAAGAGAAAGGGGGAGCATGTAATAAATCTGAATGAAGGTGGTTTGATCCAGTGGAATAGAGTTGAATATATGCAGGAAAGTAAATTTGTAGGTTTAATTCTGAATGAAAGGGCTAAAATATATCTCAAAAATGGTGGCTTGGTGACATCTAGGTTACTGTTGCTTTGTATGAAAGAAGTAGTCCATAGGCTGGTGATAGTTGCATGTTAACACTTGTGAATGGTGGTAATGGAAGAACCAGGGTGAATTTGGAGAAAATGTATGAATGTGAATGAATGTGACATAAATGAATGATGAGAACAAAACAGGAAAGTACAGAAATTTATATCAAATATATGATTAAAGCATAAGTCTATTCACACACATGGCAAAGAAATGATTCTAAAACTATTTATTTATTTATTTGATTTCTATAGCTGCCCATCTCAGCAAGTGATTTATTTATATTTAAATAAATATTTCTTTGTAGTTATCTTTATAGTGATTTATTTATATTTATCCAGGCAAAAATGGGTATGATCAAAAACAAAGATGGCAAGGACCTAACAGAAGAAGAAGAGATCAAGAAAAGGTGGCAAGAATATACAGAAGACCTGTATAGGAAGGATAACAATATCGGGGATAGCTTTGATGGTGTGGTCAGTGAGCTAGAGCCAGACATCCTGAAGAGTGAGGTTGAATGGGCCTTAAGAAGCATTGCTAATAACAAGGCAGCAGGAGATGATGGCATCCCAGCTGAACTGTTCAAAATCTTGCAAGATGATGCTGTCAAGGTGATGCATGCTATATGCCAGCAAATTTGGAAAACACAGGAATGGCCATCAGATTGGAAAAAATCAACTTATATCCCCATACCAAAAAAGGGAAACACTAAAGAATGTTCAAACTATCGAACAGTGGCACTCATTTCACATGCCAGTAAGGTAATGCTCAAGATCCTGCAAGGTAGACTTCAGCAATTTATGGAGCGAGAATTGCCAGATGTACAAGCTGGCTTTAGAAAAGGCAGAGGAACTAGAGACTAAATTGCCAATATCCGCTGGATCATGGAAAAAGCCAGGGAGTTTCAGAAAAACATCTATTTCTGTTTTATTGACTATTCTAAAGTCTTTGACTGTGTGGACCATAACAAATTGTGGCAAGTTCTTAGTGGTATGGGGATACCAAGTCATCTTGTCTGCCTCCTGAAGAATCTGTATAACGACTAAGCAGCAACAGTAAGAACAGACCACAGAACAACGGACTGGTTTAAGATTGGGAAAGGAGTACGGCAGGGCTGTATACTCTCACCCTACCTATTCAACTTGTACGCAGAACACATCATGCGACATGCTGGGCTTGAGGAATCCAAGGCTGGAGTTAAAATTGCTGGAAGAAACATTAACAATCTCAGATATGCAGATGATACCACTTTGATGGCTGAAAGCGAAGAGGAACTGAGGAGCCTTATGATGAAGGTGAAAGAAGAAAGTGCAAAAGCTGGTTTGCAGCTAAACCTCAAAAAAACCAAGATTATGGCAACCAGCTTGATTGATAACTGGCAAATAGAGGGAGAAAATGTAGAAGCAGTGAAAGACTTTGTATTTCTAGGTGCAAAGATTACTGCAGATGCTGACTGCAGTCAGGAAATCAGAAGACGCTTAATCCTTGAGAGAAGAGCAATGACCAATCTCGATAAAATAGTTAAGAGCAGAGACATCACACTGACAACAAAGGTCCGCATAGTTAAAGCAATGGTGTTCCCCGTAGTAACATATGGCTGCGAAAGCTGGACCATAAGGAAGGCTGAGAGAAGGAAGATAGACGCTTTTGAACTGTGGTGTTGGAGGAAAATTCTGAGAGTGCCTTGGACTGCAAGAAGATCAAGCCAGTCCATCCTCCAGGAAATAAAGCCAGACTGCTCACTTGAGGGAACGATATTAAAGGCAAAACTGAAATCCTTTGGCCACATAATGAGAAGACAGGACACCCTGGAGAAGGTGCTGATGCTAGGGAGAGTGGAGGGCAAAAGGAAGAGGGGCCGACCAAGGGCAAGGTGGATGGATGATATTCTAGAGGTGACGGACTCGTCCCTGGGGGAGCTGGGGGTGTTGACAACCGACAGGAAGCTCTGGCATGGGCTGGTCCATGAAGTCACGAAGAGTCGGAAGCAACTAAACGAAACAACAACAAATTTATATTTAAATAAATATATAGTTATGTTTATAACTATAAAGATAAATTAAGCTGTGTTTATTTAAATATTATTGTATATTACAATGTGAATTGAGACCCCTTCCCTAACCACAGCAACACCATTTTTTAAAAATAAAGCTTTATTTATTTTTTCAACCTATACATAAAATACATAAAAACTAAAAAGAAACAAAGAATACTACAAGAAAAAAGAAAACTAAAAAGGTGTGAAAATACAGAAAAGACTATTACATGGTGGCTTCTGACTTTCTGCAACAAAGATATATACAACTCGTTATCAATCTCTTACTTAATTTAAACTAAGATAAACATTATTTCTATAAAGCATTTCCATCTCTATGTGACATTCTCCTCTAAAACAAACTATCTCTCCCTCTTAAAAAAATAAAAAACCTTTTCTAACATAATTATTTGCCTAATAAGCAAATATTCAAATATTATCCTACTTCACTAAAATTTTACTCCTCTCTGCCTACTAAAATAACAAAAAATAAATTATCTACATTTGGTTAATGTCCTTTTACCCAAGGTAAAATCATTATCCCCAAAAGGAAAACATCAGTCTAAACCTTTAAGAGACCATCCGGATAAACACATTTAAACAATTATCCAACTTCAAAATAGACTAAGGCATTTACATATCTCAGTATTACACACAAAAGCCATTCTTCCAGGAAAGCAGAGGCAGATAGCTCAAAATTCAATTCTGCAGATTCAGTGAAGTAGATAAATCTTTTATAATCCTCAAAACATTAAGAAAATGGCAACAAAACAGCAAAAATCTTTAAATCCCAATATTAGAATTTAAATATTTAAGAGGCCAACTTTCCAAATTAGTAAATTCCAAAAATAATGAAAATCACCAAGAGTTTCGCATTTCTGTGTTGCAAAAGGCCCCTCTTCAGTAACAAATAAACAAACAAAAAACCCTTGGGGTTTTAAAAATGGGATGGCAAGATTTAGTGTCCGTTTTACGGCTTTGGTGCAGCCCCAAACTTGAAGACATCTGTGCCTCCCAGCATTCTCCATCACGGATTGATTGCAGGGACTCTGTTCCGCAACCCACCCACCCCCACAAGAAAATGCTGTCCGGAGAACAGAAGGGACGATTTCCTGGATTCTCTTTACCCAGAGATTTCTTCAGACTGCAGAGACCCAGCCCACGCCCAGAAACGCTGCGCTGTCAGTGCTGCTTAAAAAAGCAGTACCATTCAGTCTGCCATTCCCCACAGGAAGCCTCATCAGCCCCAAATATTTGACAGTTTGTTTATACCTGCAAAAAACAGGAAGTCACATTTCATCAGCGCCCTCCAGATTTGCTCTGAAATGAAGTAAGTTTGAGTAGGATAAGAAGTGTTGAAATGTGACCCTTACACAGAAAAACTAAAATGAAATTAGGTAAATAAATATTTGGGTTATTATACTGTGAAAGATGCACATATTTTGATTCACCTAGCAGCATGATCACTCGCCGTCTTTTAGGAGCCCCAATTCTGCCAGCCAGTGATGAAAATAAGCAGCGTAGAAAGGACCAACGCTCACATTGCTTCACGTGGATACCGTTAGAGAGCTCAGAGGCTGCATGCAGAGATTCAGTACAGGCGAAAGAAAATCTTTCTGATGGTGAAAACGCTCAAGGACTTGTCAGCATGCCCCAACCAACAGTGGAATCTGTGCCAGTTTGAGGGATGAGAGGGTTGTGGCAAACTTTCAAGGGTTAGGGCCACCTACAAGGAAGGGCAGATGTAGCAATGGGAATCCTAAGGAGGTGGAATTTAATCCTGCTTCCTGGAATTCAGTAGGAATGAATATAGAAAACATGAGAAGAGGAAACTTGACACCTGCTAGAAGGGATATTAAAAACACCATTTTATGGCACGGTTGACCTGCAATTGGGTCTGCCAGAATATAGATTAGGAAAGCTACCATGGGAGGGAAATAGGAAAAAAAATCTTGATTTCCAACTCCACTGAGCAACTACTTAATCACCATACATGACCATGTAACCACATGATAGATTAGGAAAATATAATTATGGGGAGCGACTAAGTACCCCAAATATGTAACTTTATAGAATGGCATTTATATTTGCAACTCTCTTTCCTATCATAATTCATGGGCACTTTTTTTAAAAAAAAATTATGTTTATCCCACCTTTATTTTTATATATATAAATAACTCAAGGCAGGGAACATACCAAATACTCCTTCCTCTTCCTATTTTCCCCACAACAGCAACCCTGTGAGGTGAGTTGGGCTGAGAGAGAGAGACTGGCCCAAAGTCACCCAGCCGGCTCTCAGGCCTGAGGCGGGACTAGAACTCTCAGTCTCCTGGTTTCTAGCCCGTTGCCTTAACCACTACACCAAACTGGCTCTCATTTGTCTTTTTCATAGCTTCAGAACAGTGGCCTACCATTTTCAGTAAAATAGCCATCATGACGGGGAAAACAGGCAAGTAAGGTCATATGCATGGTGACAACTCTGTGCAAATGGTATGAATAATGGAATTTATGTCAGTCTTGTCAGGAAATTATGTGATTCTACTGGGTGCCTGTGGCCCTCATGTTACCTAGAACATTAAATCTGGTTACATAATGCCCAGATTCTATCGATGTATAAAATCTGGTGTGGGAGTTTTTGCTCCAGTATTTATTACATGGCACTTACAGTGACCTCTGGAGGGAGCAGAGTGAGAATAGTTATGTCCATCCATGCTCTTCTTGATCTTTCAGTGACTTTCAATACCATTGACCACGGTATCCTTCTGGACCAGTTCTTGGTGTTAGAAAGTGGGGACACAATGTTATGCTGGTTCTCTACTCCTTCCCCTGGGTTGGTTCCAGTTGGTCTTGATAGGGAAGGAGAGGTCTGCCCCACAGCCCTTCTTATGTGAGGTACCCCAGGGTTTGACAATACCAGTGCACAGTTCGGAGGTTCTCCTGGACTCATGGCTCCTGTTTGAAGAGCAGGTGACAGCCATGGCCAGGGGAGCCTTTGCACAGCTTCATGTTGTGCAAAATTGTGCCACTTCCTGGATCAGGAGACATTTATACTTTGGTCCTCTCCCAAGTGGATTACTGCAATACACTGTATATAGGCTGCCCATGAGGAATATCTGGTCCATAATGTAGTGGCACAGAAAATGCTGGGTGTCCCTCATCAAGCCCATATTACACCTTTGCTCCATGATATGCACTGACTCCCAATTTGCTTCTGAGTGCAATTCAAGGTGCTGGTTGTTACCTATGATGCCCTATATGGCGTGGGGCCAGGGTATTTGAGGAATCACCTTACTCCCAGTTTTCTGCCCATCCATTAGGTCAGGCAGGAGAGGATGTTCTGGGTCTTGTCAATCAGGGATTCTCATCTAGTGGGACCCAGGAAGTATGCCTTTTCTGTAGCTGCGCCTGCCCTCTGGTATACCATACCACCCGAGGTACAGTTAGCCCCAGCTCAGCTTACTTTTCAGAAAGCTTGAAGACCTGGCTGTTTTCCCAGGCATGGAGGTCAGGAGAGTAATTGAGCCCACATTGTTGGTGTATGGTTTCTTTGGCAACCATTTTGTGTTTTAATTGGTCTAAATATGTATTTTATATTGTAATTGTATTTATATTGTATTTTTAATCTTTGTTAGTCACCCACAGCTGCATTAGTGAGATGGGTGGTCATACAAATTTATACATGTAAATAAACAAATTGCATTACCCATGTGTTGGTCTTCAATCACTTTGGAGGGATCATTTGAAACTCTTCATCCTCTGCATGAACTTCTACCATCCTTATAATTTGGTATCACTTACAAATCTGCTATCTCCTTGTTCATCCTTGACTTCAAATCATTTATGAACGTTAACACATTTAATGCTAATAACAGACTATAAAGTATAATCAGCCATTCCTCCTTCTCAGACTCTTAGGTACGTGACCTTACAGAGCTATAAAAAAACTCTATGGCTTTGAAATGCCAACATCCATGGCTTCAGCAAGGTCATTCCATAGAACTTCAGAGGGACCCATACCCACAGCCTAGTATCTTATATTCATTAACAGGATATGTGCAAGAGCATATGGAGGCTCTCAACACAACCTTCCATTATCAATAGCTGTCACTCATTGTTCTAGTTATTTGCAGATTGCTGAGAACATTCAACTCCTGCCAAGGATAATATGGTCCCACTTGCTTCTCTACCCAAGCAATTGGCCATGTTGTTCTTCCTTCTGTTAGAAGTAGCCTCTATCCTAAAGATGGATGACATACAAACTGTCATGTTCGCCGTTTCAATGTGTTTGATACATCGTAACGTTTCGCATGTCATTAGCTGGATGCGTGTTTCATCTTTGCCAGGGGGATGGTTCCTGTTGGGAGTTGTTTATCTCTTGGCTGTGAACTTGGAATGTATTTGGGTTATCTCCTGTGTTCAAGGTTACTTTCCCAGGCTAGGAGATCTGACGGTTGCCAGCACCTGGGACGGGCGGCTCTGCTGGTAGGGAGGCGGGGTTACGTTTGCAACGAGGGTTTTAAGTTTGTATTTGGCGCGCTTTCTGTCATTCTCAGCTTTCTCTGTATTTGTCTTAAGTTCCCTAATAAATCAGATTTCATTTAGCCACCTCTTGTGAGTCTGAGTATTTGGGCTGGGCAACCATTACACAAACGTCCTAGCTAGTGAGCACAATATCCCAAAATCTGATATTCATGCAAACAGGGTTGTAATCAAAGTATCTAGTTTTTCAATGCTAATTCTGATGCAGTTTGTTGCCTATTCATTTGTCTTTTGTTGAACATGGTTCTGGCAAAGCAAAAGGCAAAAATCTTTTAGCTTCCTAGAAACGCTCTTGTCAACAATGTCACTTACTTAATAAGTAATCATTCTTTTCCAAGCCTCTCCCCCCACCCCACAGTCTTATATGTATTGTGGGGGTCAACTAATATTTGTCCTTACATACATGATCATTATGGGAGATTTTGAATTGTAGAGCAAAAGACACAGGCAAACTGAAGCTGCCTGATGACCCTGAAGGGGAAGGAGACAGATAACAGAAACCAGGTTGTTGTATTTCCTTGCTGTGAAAGGATGTTGTTTATTGGGCAATGTTGAGTTTCAGGGTTTAGTGACCATGGTTTAGACAGATTTCCTCTTTTTTTTGGTAATAATTTTAATGGAGATGCATTATGCAGATCAAACTGTAATACAAACTGTAAAAGATAAAAGAGTAAAAAAGTGCAAAGATAAAAAAAATTAAAAAGAGAAAGAAAAAAGAAGTTTCTTCCCCCTTCATCCCAGCAAGTATAAACAACTTTAACAACTGATCAACCATCTCTTAAAAGACAACAAACAATCTCTTCATCCCATATCTCACCTCATTCTCTATAAACAAATCTTTAAAGCCTCATCATCCATCCGAATCAGCAAAAGTCCATTAAGGGTTACCAGAAATAGCAACATATCTATTATAAAGTTGATCTAATAAACCCACTTAAATTCCTTCCTTTTACATTTATATCTCATTTTCTATTTTTGAACAAATCCCCCAAACCTCATCATTCAAATCCAATCAATAAAAATCCAATAAAAGTTACCAGAGATAACATAACTGTTTTAACCTTAATCAGAAATTTAAAATGCAACAAATAACTTCTTTTCCATATAAGTCTTATCTATAAACAAAACCTTAAATCATCCAGTCCTGGTCAGAAAAAATCAATTAAAGATTGCCAGAGATAGCAACTTATCTATTTTAACCTTGGCCAGATAAACCAATTTTATATTCCTTCTCTTTGTTCCCAACAATCTTGGTCTTTAGTCCCTTCAAATAATGTCCCAACACTTGATTTCTTTTTATTTTCTCTTCGTCTCTTCTCACAAAATTGCTGACATTAACAAGCCCAATGTAAAAAGGCTATCCAAGTCACTGTTCTGACCTATTATTTGTACTCCTTTTTTATTATTAAAACATCAGGCAGTTTCATTTGTATATTCAATATTTCATCTTTTTCCATATCCTTCTTGTAGCCTGTCATTTTTAATTTCACATTTGATCACTTTCAGTCTTGTCCAGTAAAACTTGTTCCTCTTCCATAACATCATTTGGTCTATCAGTAATGGCAGAGATCTTTAAAACTAACTTCTGAGTCCATTGTTCACAAATTATCTCTCAATACATCCATTGTTTTATTTCCTTCAAAGTCCCATCTTACGTTGTTTTCCTTCCAAATGCAAAAACGTGAATAGTTTCCCATGGGAAGGATTCTAATATTTAATTTCTGAATTTTATTAAATCCATCTGGACCTTTAGTCCATTTATAACTTTCTAAAGTTAACACTCTAATCACCCTTTTGCTGTTAAATCCAAAAAGATTTTTTAAAATAAATTCTTAAACTCATATTTAAAACTTCTTTCACAAAGGATTGGAGGAAGCTCACCCAGTGAATACCATAAAAACTTGTCATTCCAGAAGTTCTCAATATTTAAAAAGCAATAAAAATTAATTCCAAGGTGATTAAGAAATGAGGATCAGCCGAACCTTGAGTCCATAGACACTACATTACAACTATGAGCTTAGATAGAATCCCATGACTCCCAGCTGCTCAACTCACAAACAGATTGCAAAACGTCACTTCCTGCCATCTACTCATGAGGAGCAGCTATCTGGAGTATGTGTGGGAGATGTTACAAACTCTCCTTTCTCTGGAGAGATTTTGCCAGCCTAGATCCCACATCTGTCTGCAGATTTCAACTGTAGTGTTGTCCCTGCTTCTTCAGGGATGTCTTCAGTTCACCATGTCCTCACCGGAAGTCCTAGACAGCAGATTTCTTGATGTTATGCCAGCAACTTGCTCTGGAATCTTCAGAGGTAACGTGGCCTACTATGTAGACCATAGGCAACTGAGCAGGGACTGAATGGGCTCCTGTCTTTATAGCTAGGTGACCTGACTTCTGATTGGTCTTTAGCTGAGCGGGTTTCCAACTGGTGTTGGTTGGTGAGGGCTGGTCTTTGGTTGGTTCTTTCTTTGTGCCCGAACATTATTTGATACTATTTGAGCCAGATCCTGAAGCTCAACACTGTCTAGCATATCTGTCATGAAAGCCTACATCAGGACATTGTTTATGCTAGAAGATTCTAGTAAGTCTTGGGGCCTCCTTAGAAACATAGAATCTAGAAGCCCGGGGTTAGCCCATAGCAAGGTTATCCCACATTCTTATCAGATGCTACATTCCAGCTATAATTTACATTGCCATTGTAATTCTTATGTTTTATTTCAGAGGGTATATAACTTGTATGGGCTTTGGGGCTCTCCTGCATTTGTTTGATGTGAAGCCCAGTGATCATGGTAGTTGTGCATGCCAGTGAAAGATACGTTGTTACATCTTTCTCCAATTGCTTTGGTTCTGAATTGAAGTGGGCATTTTCCCCATAACAGCCAGGCAGAAAAATACATTTCCATTATCACTGAATAACTATAGCTAATATATAGCAGAGCTGAAATTAAGCACCTTCAAAAGAAGCTTGAGTCATAGCAGTTCTGAAGTCTGGGTTTGTCACTGCTCTCTATATAAGTTAAACTGTCCTAACAGTCAGGAATCATGCTGAGACGAGGAGTAGGTCTCTAGTGTTTATTACTGCTACATAAGACCGAAAATCCTAACAAACTGAAGAAGCATGGGAAAACCCAGACAGATAAACCCCAAAGATTAAGGTGGGTCTGATCTGTGTCTCTTTGAATGGCTGCTTAATTCCTCAGTACTACGCATGCGTTTTCCCCCTGGATAGAGGCCCCCTCCTGCTCGCCATCAGTACTCATGACATAAACAATATAACTATCAGTGGTAAGACACCCTGGCACCTGTGGGGAGATATAATGGAATTTGCAATTGCAGATGCTTTACTCAATCAAATTGAGGACCGTCTGCCAACAGGTACACTGCAATAACAAAGTCAAGGAAGGCAATTAGGTCTACAGCTTCATATAAATTGCTCATGGCTTAGATTGAACAGGTATTTCTGTCTGTTTGTGGGGAAGTAATTCCTTCCTCCCTGAACTCCCCAGAAAATTGGTGTCAAGAGCTTTGGGAAATGCCTCTGAAACAGGTTTACAGAGGACATGAAAGACTGAAAAGAAGGAAAACTAACCATCTTTCTGATTTTTCCTTCAGATGAGCTGAGACTCTGATGGTCTCTCAGCCAAATACTAACTAGGTCTGAGGAAGTACTATTCTTTAAGCATCCATTTTTTAAAAGAAACATAATTTGTGCGCTATTCAATTAATCATAAATTTAAAAGAATTATATAAGAATTATACAATGATCTCATATTATTCTATAGTGTCAAATGCTGAATAACAATAGTACACATCTGAAATAAACAGTTGTGCAAAAGGATGGGAAGTCCAAAGCCACAACTGTATTTTTATCAAGAAAACTACATGTATATGGATTACAAGGAGTGGAGCTGGACTTGAGGAAGAGATGAAAAGAAAGCCTTACACACACACACACACACAAATACACAGGAAGTTCCAAATGAGCAACTTACTTTATCATTGTTTTAAAAAAGCATACTTTGATTCCATTTTATATCACATTCAGTATAATACCAGTGATGGCAAACCTATAACACACATGTCAAAGGTGACATGCCACATGTTGGGCAACATGCCAGCGTTCACCGACACCCAACAACAACTGTTCTCCCTGTTTGAGTTATCAAAGAAACTGAATGAACAAAAGGCACTGCAGCTCCCCCCGCCCACCTATCTCCTCCCCAGTCTCTGCCCTGAGGCTTCCCGGGGCATGGCAAGCAGCCCCAGAGCCCTGGGCCACCCTGCACCTTGCCTTGTGGGGCTCTTGCCAGCTGCCCCAGCCCAGCCCCAGCTGCCATCGCCTTCACCACCTCCAGGAGCCCTGCGGCCCTGCCCTTCACCAGCACAGCTCACCTGGCCATCTTGCTCCCTCTTACACAAAGCTGGTTCCTGCAGAAGCCGCTTGCAATTTGTACGAAGGGGCATGAAGGGGCGCCTTTGAGTGAAGGGGAGTATTGGGGTGGGGGGAGATGATGCACCAGCAGAGCCAAGTTAGGCATTTTCCAAATTTTTGACACGCCAAGCCCAAAAGGTTTGTCATCACTGGAATATATTATACTGTCATATAATATATTAGCATAATATCATGCTATTGTAATAGACACCCATACACACATAAACACATATACACACACCACACACACACAAACTACCTTAAATTTGCCACAAATTAGCAACAACCTAGTTGTATTTTGAAACTCTTATGTTTGTTTAGTTACAAAAGGAATTTGAAACTGAGTCTTTTCCAGTGATTTTTTCCAAAAACATAAAATAGTATCAAATAACTTTATTTTCTAAACTATATATCTTTAATGAGAGCCAGTTTGGTGTAGTGGTTAAGGCAGCAGGCTAGAAACCTTAAGGCATCAAGCTAGAGACCATGAGTTCTAGTCCCACCTTGGGCACAAAGCCAGCTGAGTGACCTTGGGCCAGCCACTTTCTCTCAGCCCTAGGAAGGAGGCAAGGGCAAACAACTTCTTAAAAACCTGTAGTGGCAATGTGGAAGACCATTGTTATTTTTAGGAGTTAAGTGACACATGTTGATTTTCTCCCTCACACAAAGAAGATTAGAGTTTATGTTGAGTTATGCTGACGTTTAATTGGCTTGCTTTTATTTCTGCTTGGCATGAGGAGCGGGGGAGATAAAACCACAAGACTGAAAGTTTGTTAGTCCACTCCCCCAACAGCCCTCCAGAACATATCTTTGTTTGGAGTGGGGAGAGAGATAAGAGAAAACCCCCAGATTGTTCTGTTAAGATCTGTAAGACTTCCCAGGCTCTTGGATGATGTCATAGACAGGTGTTTTGGGGCCTTGGGAAGCTTCCTAGTCAAGGTCAGGTTTCGGAGCCTGCCAGGAAAGATGGTCACGAGGTTTAAAGGCCAGACTTGGATAAAACCCTTGGAATTGTTTCGGGGGTTTGGGAGCTTCTGTTCAGATTCAGTGCACTGGATGCTGTAGAACAATTTTGCCACCCTAGGGGCATCCCTGTTGCCTTGGTCAGGAGGCTCCTGGCAACATAAAAGGGATTGGGTATCACCTTGCTTAGGTATGTATGATTTCTTTCTGTATGCTATGCTTTTTATACTTTTGTTTAATCTGCCTAAACTGTGTTTCTGGTTTAAACTGTGTTTCTGTTTAACTCTGTTTGCTTAAGTTTATAATAAAGCTTAAAGTTTATTTATCCACTGGTGTGCTTATTGTCTCTGGATCTAAAAGAACCCATTGTTTGAGCACCTGATCACTGCTTGAACACTTGGCAGAACAAAACCTTGCCAAGAAAACTGCAGGGATTTTTCCAGGCAGTATCCAAGAATTGGACACGACTGAATGGATTAAAAAAAAAATCTTTTATGGCTTTACAACCCCCTTATGTCAGTCTTGTTTCTCATAGTCAACTTGTCAAAACATTTTGGTTGCATGTTCTTCTTTTTCTTTCCTCCACCTGTTGAGATAATGAGTCTATTTCTTATAACACCTGATTTGGTGCAAAAGCTTCATTTGATAATATTGATATTTTGGTTTTACATAAATGGGATGCATTGAATTACATATTCTCTATCATCTCTCTCTATATATATATATATATATATACACACACGCTGTCATGAGTACTGATGGCGAGCAGGAGGGGGCCCCTATCCAGGGGGGAAAACGCATGCTTAATACTGAGGAGTTAAGCAGCCATTCAAAGAGACACAGATCAGACCCGCCTTAACCTTTGGGGTTTATCTGTCTGGGTTTTTCCCATGTTTCTTCAGTTTGTTAGGATTTTCTGTCTAATGTAGCAGTAATAAAACACTAGAGACCTATTCCTCGTCTCAGCGTGATTCCTGACTGTTAGGACACACACACACACACACACACACACATGCACCCATCCATCCATCCATCCATCCATCCATCCATCCATCCATCCATCCATCCATCCATCCATCCATCTTCTTTCTTATTAAAACAACAATGAAAACACATTAAGGAGAATATGCATGGCAAGGTATCTGGAATTCTTTCCAATCCCTTAATAGTAACTTTGTCCTTGGGTCACATGACCAAGAGGGAGGGAGGCTTATAATGGAGCATTGACAGTCATAGCAATTCATTCTGAAATTGTTTTCTCTGCAACCCCCAGCCTTATCTAGCCATTTTCAAACTTAATCTTGCATTTGCAGGTTTCTCCCTCTCCACCATTGTGTTCTGTTTTCAGAGAGTTATGAATAGACAGAAAGAATCTTGATCCCTTTTATATAGTTTTTCCAACTTTTCAATGGAAATAATACAAATAAGTAAGATCGAAAGATATAAAGGGAAGGATGGTGTGGGGAAGGCCAAGACAGAGTTTTCAACATTCAGAACCAACGATGTCATATAAAAAGTAATCCTCTGACAAACATATTTTAAAGATATGTTAATTTAATTGTGATTGAATCTCACTGTCTTTATTTCTACAGCATCTTTCTTGTTATTAGTAGAATGGGACTCTTTCTTTTGTACCCCCAGGTTTTTTCTTAAGGAAACTATTCCATATTCTAATTAGGGATGCAATCAAGATGCCTGAAGCCCTCTTACCAAATTAATTTCACCATCATTTATTAAGGGTTAGTAGCAGGATCTTCAATCATTTTACATGACAATTTTTAAATAAAATCTAGCATTTTAGAAGCAGCATTCCAAATCTATGGAGGCAGATGTCAAACAGAGTCCTTGGTGCTCTCTGAGCTTGGTTGTTTGCTTGCAGATGTTTCATTACCCGACTAGGTAACATCATCAGTGCGAGTGAGTGTGGGGTTTGCTCCCTGTTTATAAGCAGTAGCTTGCCCTGCCAGTGTTGGTGGGGGTATGGTTTTCTCCTTGGTAGTTCCTTGATTAGAGTATTGTTTTCTGCTTGATTGTTTGTCTGGTGTTAATCCTGCTTGTCTGGGTGTTGGCTGCTGGATGGGATGTATCTTTTTATCTTTTCGTTTCCTTCTTAGCTTTTTTATTGTCTCTTATGAATGGTATGTAAATGTGATTTATCTCTATGTGTCTATTGATGGCTGATTTGTCTGAATGTAATTCATACAAATTGTCTATTGTCTGTTTGTGTCTATTGATGGCTGATTTGTCTTGAATGCCAAAAAAGACCAGAACACGTCCCGCCCAGCAGCCAACACCCAGACAAGCAGGGATTAACACCAGACAAACAATCAAGCAGAAAACAATACCCTGATCAAGGAACTGCCAAGGAGAAAACTACCACCATCACCCACCAACACTGGCAGGGCAAGCTACTGCTTATAAACAGGGAGCAGACCCCACACTCACTCACACTGATGCTGTTCAGTTCTTGCTAGTTCCTACTGCACCTCTGAGACAGCTAAGAGTACCTAGACCTGCCCCACCTCCTATCTGTAACAATGGTGAACTAGAATATGAAGTTTCCAGAATTCTTTATTCCTGCAGAAGACATAGGAAGCTCCAGTACCTAATTGAATGGAAGGGTTACGGGCCTGAAGAAAACTCTCGGGAGGTGGCCTCAGATGTTCATGCTCTGAGAAAATTCCAACAATTCCATCTATGCTATCCTCAAAAACCAGGGCTGAAGTTCCTGGGGAAGGGGGATCCTGGGGGAGGGGATAGTGTGAGGTTTCACCCCGCTTCTGACTCTGAAAATGAAACTTATCCTGAGTCAGAAAGGGAAAACAAGACCTATCAGGAGGGACTTGGAGAATCTAAACCAGGAAGTGACTCAGCAGAGCAGGAGAATTTGCAGATATGGATTGGACAAACTCCAGAGGGGGATTTGAATCCTCCAATCAGCACTCAAGACAGGAAAGCAGAGAAGTGCGTGAATCAGAAGGCAGCCTGATTGGCTGCAGGAGAGAAAAGGCATGGAAAAGATTGTGTTAAAAGGCAGGCATGTGAGGAGCAAGCTGCCGGAGACAACCGATCCTTCGAGCTCACAGCATTTGCGGAAGAGTCCTTACCAGAGTCAGAAACCTTGCCTGTAGCCAGTGTGGAACCAGCACCAGTGCCTTCTGCCATCATGGACCCATCTCCTGCACAAGCCACTCAAGTTGAGCCTCTCCTTGCCGTTCCTGCTGAGCACAGTCTTGCATCCAGCTACAGGCCTTGTTGCTTAGCTCTAGTGCGATCCAGGTATTCTCCTAGATTCAAGCCTTGCCTAGACTCTCCAGTCCAGTCCAGTCTTGCTTCCAGTTTTCAGCCTTGCCTAGACTCTCCAGTCCAGTCCAGCCTTGCTTCCAGTTCTCAGCCTTGCCTAGACTCTCCAGTCCAGTCCAGCCTCATTTCCAGATCTCAGCCTTGCCTAGACTCTCCAGTCCAGTCCAGCCTTGCTTCCAGTTCTCAGCCTTGCCTAGACTCTCCAGTTCAGTCCAGCCTCATTTCCAGATCTCAGCCTTGCCTAGACTCTCCAGTCCAGTCCAGTCTTGCTTCCAGATCTCTGCCTTGCCTAGACCCTCCAGTCCAGCCCAGCTTAGCCTCCAGAGCCAAGCCTTGCCTAAATGTTCCAGCCCAGTCCTGCCTAGCCTCCATGCTTCAGTCCAGTCCTATCTGTGTGCCAGTCCACAAAACCTTGCCTCCAGCTTCTGTCTTGCCACACACTCTAGCTTCGCCAAGTCTGACAGCTTCGATCAGAGAGTTAGCTGAATTCTGCCTTGCGGTTTTGCCACAGCCTGATCCTGCAGCCTTGTCTGTTCATCCATCATTGCCTAGGTGGTCCGGCCACCTCATAGTCTGAACAGGACAATTAGTTGTTTGAATGGCATGTTCATTCAAGAAGATGGTATTTGTCAGATTATGTTCTTGTTGACTGACATTGTCTTTGCTGCTTGGGGTGTCCATAGGAGAGTGAAAAAAGTCAATATGGCACCCAAAATCCTGTAATCAAAACCCTGCCCTTCCTTATGTGCATTGCACACATAACACATATAAAAAAGCAGGTCAGGGTTTCAATTGGGTTGGTTGTCAGAGCCACCATCTTGACGTTTTTACCCTCCCAGATGCCCTGTTGCAACTCTTACAGGGTAGCACTTTCAGTCATGCTATGGCCATCTCAAAAATTTTCACTTATGCAGTCATACAATAAAAAGCTTCTTCTAATCCATTCATTTTTATATATACCTAGCATGCATAAGTTACATTTTGTATGTAAAACCATACGTGCCAATAAGCAAATGTAAGTTGCCTCATATCTACAAAACTTTATGTAAGAACAATGGTCTGAATTCAGCATTTCTGTGTCTTTGCTCTATAGCCGACACAATGCTTTTTAAAATCAATTATGAACCTAAGTCTACCAGATTTAAAAAGAAATTCCAAAGTATTGACATAAATGATCAGTAAATAATTAGCTTCAGATTGTTATTTTGTATCCGAAAGCAACTAATCTTTTCTTCTGGGTTATAAATCCCACCAAATTATTATACTTGATTCTACTTAAATTCAAATGATGTACTCAGTAGCCACAACCCAACAGATTGTCTTGGATCATTAATCTACACACCACAGAGCAATATTAATATTACGTTATGTTCTGCTAAATTCAATATTACATCAAATCAGATATAGCCACAGGACAGCCAGATCTGGATTACTGATTAAGAATATCACTGAATCACGTGTTACAATTTATCAGGAAAAGAAAGGGAATCTAAGAATGGCATATACTGTTCCTTTATTCTTCCATACTGCCTTGAACTTGCTGAAAATGAGTCCATATTTGTCCAGAAAAAAGGGAGAGTGAGAAATACAGTGCATTGGTCTTCAGGCCAAGGATGGGGGTCATCAAAAAAAGTCAAGATGGCAGCAAAACATGTAAAAGAGGGACAGGGTTTCAATCTTTCAGTCACAGTCACCATCTTAACTTTGTTGATACCACTATTCACAGCAAATGCCTCTGTTGGCCTGGGACACACATTATGCTTAGTCATAGTTTATTTTATTATCATAAAAATCATGAAGGTGCAAGTATACTTTCCGTCCACTTTCTGGATTCATATCTAGAAAATGTCAACATAGACCTGGGAAAGTGGAAAGTGTGAGAAAGAAACTCAGAGTAATCCTGCCTTGATTCTGTTTGGTATAAGATGGGGCAGTGGGAAACTCTAACAGGCTTGCAAGATTCTGTAATGCACAGCAATATTATAGCCTCAGTGACTGATGTCGAATGCTAAAGCCTTGGGGTCATTAGATAAAGGCAAAGTGAGGTTCAAACAGGGGTTACTTCTGTTAATTTGATCACAACAAGTGATAGCTATGCAAATTTCCTATTATAAGGATTCTTGCCTACCAAAACAAAATAGCCAAAAAATACATTAAAAATCACACTGTTGCAATCTGGATTCTTGGGGATTCAGGGGATTCTTGTGAAGCAATAAATTAGGCTCTGAACTCTACTAGGGTAGTCTTAATATTATCCATGGAGAAGAAAGGGACAGAGGTGAGAATGTCCCATTTATCTTACTCATAAGATATCAGGCAGGTAGAATATTAAAGTATTTTAATACAGCTAAACTATAAGCCTGAGAGCCAGTTTGATGTGGTGGTTAAGGCAACAGGCTAGGAACTGGGAGACCGTGAGTTCTAGTCTGCCAGCCACTTTGGGCCAGTCACTTTCTCTCAGTCCTAGGAAGGTGGCAATGGCAAACCACTTCTGAAAAAAAAAAAAACCTTGCTGAGAAAACTGCAGGGACTCTCCAAGAATCAGACATGATTGAACAGATTAAAAAAAAAACTATAAGCAATATCTTTCCTGTTCTATTTAAAACTGCATTGGCTATATCGTTGTGCTTCAGCTTGTCTTCCTTCCTTTTGATTATAATTAACATTGCTTACTAGATTAGGCCTACATACTTACCATAGTATAACATAATGTGTAATTAGAGATTGAAGCTAGCTAAATAAACAAGGCTCCTGGCTAAAAAATTATGGTGTTGTCTTGTGTATATTGCAGGTCTTCCTCTGGAAAGTCACATTATTGTTCATTTATGGCTTTGTAGGATGGGTAATTGAACCTCGTAATCAATTTGAGCTCCTGAATCTATGGGGAGAGTTTTTAATCAGAGCTATTGGAAGGTGGGACAATTAAATCCTTAATGTCAGACCACCATTAGTCATTCCAGTGTAGTGTAGTCCTTAAGATATTTGATTGGCCATGGGAGGACCCTGCTCCAAATTCTCCTCAGCTATGGAAGCTCACTATGTGATGTGCAAAAAAGGCAGAATATAAATCTAACAAATAAGCAAAACATGGTGAAGGCTTTACCTTTTGTTCCACCTCACTGTAGCCTAGACTCACAAATCAGGGATACTAGATCAATTTTATTTAATCAGAATAAGCCTAATTTCTCAACCTCTAAAGTTGTCAGGCTCAGCCCAAGAACAACAAAGAGTCAGTCCATTCCAACTCCAGTTCTTTATTTACTCACACCGTATAGACAGAATCTTGCCAGACTAAAGCCACTCTACCTAACCTCAGGGAAAGTAACCTGGGAGAGCTCCAGGGTGGGGCTTTCCTGAACCTCTTCATTTTCCCACCATTGCCCCCTGGACTATGCTTCCTCTTATCTCTTTGGAATGTGCTCCCTCCTTCCAGAGAACCAGCAGCACTGTCAAAATCCACCAGAAAAGTTGTACTATAATATTTTGTGAGCTATATTAGCTAGCTGACTAAGCACAGCAACTGGTTTACTTTATAGGAGAAAAACTGAGTTCAGCCCCAAAAATCAGCTCTACGCGAAGATTACTGCAGATGCTGACTGCAGTCAGGAAATCAGAAGACGCTTAATCCTTGGGAGAAGAGCAATGATAAATCTCGATAAAATAGTTAAGAGCAGAGACATCACACTGACAACAAAGGTCTGCATAGTTAAAGCAATGGTGTTCCCTGTAGGAGCATATGGCTGCGAGAGCTGGACCATAAGGAAGGCTGAGAGAAGGAAGATAGATGCTTTGGAACTGTGGTGTTGGAGGAAAATTCTGAGAGTGCCTTGGACTGCAAGAAGATCAAACCAGTCCATACTCCAGGAAAAAAAAGCCAGACTGCTCACTTGAGGGAATGATATTCAAGGCAAAACTGAAATCCTTTGGCCACATAATGAGAAGACAGGACACCCTGGAGAAGATGCTGATGCTAGGGAGAGTGGAGGGCAAAAGGAAGAGGGGCCGACCAAGGGCAAGGTGGATGGATGATATTCTAGAGGTGACGGACTCGTCCCTGGGGGAGCTGGGGGTGTTGACAACCGACAGGAAGCTCTGGCATGGGCTGGTCCATGAAGTCACGAAGAGTCGGAAGCAACTAAACAAATAAACAACAAACACTCCAGAATGGCATCTTTTGTTAGGAATGACCTTTTCCTTTGCACATAAAAGAAATCTGTCTGAAATTTGGCACTAATCTTCCTGAAAATTTCATGACACCTTATTCTAAGACAACAGAGTTACAGGCACTAAAAAAAAAAAAATTAAAAATGCACCTTTGAAATTGGGAACAATTAATTACATCATAAAGATGTAGTTTTTTCTGAAAATGAACAAAAAATGAAAGGTGACAGAACAGTTTCCTTTTTCTGAATCTCATATGAGATTCAGGCATCCAGTTTCAACTACCTCTGGACCAACCCAGACTGCATTTCCAGAACTCTATATTGGATAAGATGGTCTCTGCACAACCTTCTTTCTGGACTATTTACATTCTAATCTCACAGAGAGTTTGTTCAGAGATGATAAAGCACAAATGTAGTTGTGCTGACAAAACAATCCCCAAATATGAGCATTACAAAACATTAACAGGAAGATAAAATCAAGTCCTTCTTCAAAGGACTTTCCTTCATCTTTTATTAGGGATGAAATGTTTATTCTGGTTCAAAAATGAATTTAGTTAGGTTAGGAGTGTTTCTGCTTAATCGGTTTAGATTTTATTACTCAGTGTTTACACTCTGGTTTTGTTATATCTATCTGGAGAGTAGGTAGAGTCAGGGTTACTTACTGAAGTTGTCTGTCTATTTGTTGTATATCTATCTGCTGCTTCAGAGGCTTGGGTGGAATCTGTGTTGCAAAGTGTGCATGCTGTCTCTTCTTCCTTCTTCCCATTCTTGAGTCCAACTTATATTTTATTGAGTTGTAACTGAAACAGACAAGTGAATTAAAAGTATATAGAAATAAGAATGGCAAATTAAAAAGAAAAAAAAATCAGAAAAATCAGAAAGCTTAGATTTGAACCTGCTCACCCATCACCATCTTGAGGCCACCAATCCTGATTTGTCCATCTAATTAACTTTGTATACTTAGGTTGGTTGGCATATCAAATGAGATCTAACTGAAGAGATGTTAAATGTGCTTATTATATATATAAAATGTGTCTTTTCAAATCAGTCCATGAATTGTGAAGAATATATTACTATTCTATCAAAAGGGCAGAAAAACTTATTTTTCTTTCATTTGTAAGGTGACATAGATTATAAGGTCAATATCTGTCTTACACCAACCCAAATGTACTGATTCTTAAAAAACACAGTGGTATTCGGTTCACCTTGATCAGCTGATGAAGAATTAATCAAGAATGAATTCTTGATGAAGAATGATCGAGGATTTCACTTGCCAGTGAGAAAAAATACAATTATTGGGGGATATAATTCTGCTAATAAGATTCCTAAATCATCTTTATTTTTTTTAAAAAATCCAACATTTTTTCATGGAACACAGTGGGTTTGGGTGACACCATTCTGTACTGTCTATGAGATAGGCTTTAATGAGTTTAAATTATGGGATTTTGGTTGAGTAATAGGGAAAAAAAACATTTTGATTGTAAAGTTGATAATGGAACTAATTCCCTAGAGGAATGTTGGATTTTCTGTTGCTGAACATGTGTCAGCAAAGGCCAGAGTCATCTGCTGGATGTATTCTAAGTTTGATTTTCTGTATTGAGTAGAGAATGGGGTTAGACAGCCTACCAGATTCCTCCACAATTCTTAGTAAACGATTCTGAAAAATACCCTGGTAAGTAAGAAAGAAAAGAATCAGAAGGAGATGGTGAGGCATCTATTTTAGTACCAACACTCTCCCTAGTGAGGTATACCTGGCACCATTTTTATTTTATTTTATTTGGTGCCAGGCAAAGATATTATTCTCCCAGGCCTCTTAAATAACATGTTCACTGCTATCACAAATATCACTGCTGTGATATTTTAAACATTTTCCTCCTGCTCTTACTCAGTTGCTGTTTTACTGCTTACTTTATGTTGTATATTTTATATAATGTTTTAATGATAGATCTTTATTAATTCTTTTAACTGTGAATATTGTTGCCAATCACTTTGAGTTGTTGTTTTTTAATAGAAAGCAACATACAAATGTTTTCAGTCACTCATCCGATCATTCAGCTACATCCTGAACTAGCTCAGAACGTGAGCCAAGAATCTGGTCCAGTTTTCAACGGTTTCTGAGAAGGGTGTATTTGCATATGCGGTCAAGTGTTGACCTCCCCCAATAATCAGATAAACTTTTATGGTTTTCCAAAACTATCCACGCTGGCTGCCAGTCTTCCTCCGGCTATTTCTTTGAGCTTTCTGTGTAATGAGACAGTTTACAATTTTGGTGAGATTTTTTCATGAATGTTTCATAGCTGGGTAAAAGAACTTCATTCCATTCCTGAGGGAAATGCTTGTGCCTAATGTCTCTGTATGCAGCCAGACCTTGTGGTTCTCTCTCTCAGAATAAGTAGAGACAAATATTTCATTTGCTTCATGTTACAGGACAGTAAATACCATTCCAGTTATTTATTTGGTGTCTGTGTTCATGTCCTCCAACCACAACTTCAGGTCCTATGATTCAGCTGCAGCATGGATGGATGCAGGCATTTCAGACAAGCTGCCAGCTTCATTCCCCAAAATGAGATATCTGGAAGCCCTCTCTGTATGGCTCCTCACTGCTATTTTTTTTTCCTCACAGAAAGCAAGTTTACCTCTGCCTATGAAATGAGACAGATACTCTGTGTGTATAACCTACCAACTGTGTTTGATTATTTGCCAATCTATCATTTTTCAGGAATGCAGGACGGGGGAGAGGGTGATTGTGGTTTCAACAGTTTTTTTTTCTCCAAGTGATTGTACTAAGCTAAATATTCTGCTATGAATTGCTGCTTGGTGAGCATGTATGTGTGAACACACATATGCATACAGACGTTGTGGGACTATCCTTGGAGATATGGCTTTGGGAACTCTCATTCACAATATGTCCTTGTAGTTCAGAGCTATAGCTATACCGATGGTAATTTCCATTTAATTTCTACCCGTCGACCATTAAAAATGTTGTATTTTCTTTTTATGTGCCATAAATTCCCAGTATGGTAATTGGTGTTTGCTAAAAGTGAAGTAAGATGATGACATGCTGTCTTGCAGTTAAGAAAATGATTGAAGCTGAAAAATGAAGTATATATATCGAGAGAGAGGGAGAGGGGGGAAAATCATTAAAACATTTGACCTGATGAAATTTGTCAAGTCTAGGTTTCTGTGCTGGTACATAAGAGAAACCTTGTCAGGCAGGCCATAAGTATTCTTCCTCTTTCAAAGCAAACTGCTGTTTCAGATTGGTATCCCAGACAGGGAACATGTAGGTAGAAAATGTTGCAGGTCTACCTCCCTCCAAAAAAAGTATGTAGGAGGCAGTTTATAAATCCTTATTTAGGGGAAAGGGATGAATCCACCAACATCTCCTCTTAGATGGGGGAAATGACGGTGACTTACTTTGGTTTAAAGCAAGAAAAGAAGGCAAAATAATTGAATAGTTCATGGACTCCAAGGGAACATCTTGGCCTTGTTTGAATAGGACTGAGACTTGTTCTTCCAGATTTTGGATATACAGGTAGTCCTTGTTTGTGAAACATGTGAAAGGTCCCCTGTGCAAGCACCGAGTCATGTCTGACCCTTTGGGGGGATGCCACCTTCACAACGTTTTCTTGGCAGACTACAGCGGGGTGGTTTGCCATTGCCTTCCCCAGTCGTCACCTTCCCCAGCAAGGGTGCTCACTTTGCCGACCTCGGAAGGATGGAAGGCTGAGTCAACCTGAGCCGGCTACCCGAGAATCCGGCTTCCACTGGGATTGAACTTGGGTTGTGGGAAGAGTTTTCGGTTGCAATACTGCTGCCTACCACTCTGCGCCACACGAGGCTGCAGTCCTTGTTTAGCATCCACAACTGGGACTGGCAACTTGGTCATTAAGCAAAGCAGTCACTTAGTGAAACTGTGACTGCTTATGATCTTACTTCAGCTTTCCTTTGCCTTACCGACCTGCAAAGGTGGTAAATGCAAGGATTGGTCGCAGAGTTACTTTTCATCACTGTCATAACTACCAACGGTTGCTAAACAAGGCAGTTGCTAAATGAGGACCGCCTGTAAAATTCATTTTATGTGTGTGATGATCTTCTCTATGCATCATCTTCCCTATCACAGTGATGTGCCTAGTACACAGCTCTTTAGAGGACAAGGGCAGCGCCCAGGGATTTTTCTTCCCATAAAACACTTTCTCCAAGAAAATAGTTTCCACCACACAGAATTGGAAGATATTTTGCAAGATAAATTGATAAAGTCAATGGTGTAATGCAGCAGTAAAGGTTATTTTGGTGTACGTATGAGTTGTGCTGAAGGCCATATGGCACATCCTAAGATTTATAATAGAAATGGGAAAGAATTTCCAATCATTTTAATTTGCATTTTCAGAATCAATATCCTATAATCAGACCAGAACATGGTTATAAGAACTTAATTATCCTTTGCACTATAACCTTAAAAAAATTCCACTGCAGTTTTCAGCTAAATGGTTATATCCAAAAAATATGACGATAAAGGAAATGGCAGATGAAAATGCATATATTAGAAGGAGTGTAATTTTTTAATGCATTCCTTTTGTTTCTAAAATTCAGGGAAATGTGGAAATTGAAAGAGATTTGAAAGAAGAAAGAAGAAACTTGTCTTCTTCCTCTGTTCCTTTCCACTTTCCCATTGACCAGCACGCCCAGTCTGGCAACAAAGTCATTCTGTGGAGTTCAACTCTCTGAATATTCAGCTGGCTGAAGAATTCTGGGTATTTGTCCACACATTCAAAGGCTTCCCAGATAAGAGAAGTCTGCCCTAGAGTCAGGGACTAGGAACATTTTCAAGTACTTCCATGCAATGTTGTTGAACCCAGAAGGAAGTGATCGTCTAGATACATGTCTGTCCATGCTTAATTAGCAGGCCTAATTGTTATTGCTTGTGAGGTAATGAAGCATACGAAAGCTGTAAATGCCACTGCCTTATTAGCATCTCTTCATACTGTACGTTCATAATTGCAACCTGATCCTTGTGCTACAAGGTTACTATTTCTTTGGGCTTTTCAGTAAATTCTAGATGAATTCATATACTGTAAGGTTGAGTATTGTCAAATGACTATGTGAATTTCCCACACAGTTTAGTGCTTTTGTGCACATACATGGTAAGATCTCTGAGTGAGACATTTCTGCGACAGAGTCAGTTAAGATGCTGAAATAGCATCAGAGATGGCTTTCACATTTCACCAGCCCAGAGCCATCAATTTTACAAATTAAATGTGTATCTTGACAAGAAGTTTGCAAAATGCATCCAACAGAACTGTCCCCTCTGCATTTACTGCTTTCCTGAACATCTATTTTCAAGTTCAATAAAGGAGGCCTCTGATACATATTTCAACTGCTTCGGAACTAACCTAAAATTAATCACCCTGTGTGAACATAAAGTGATTTCTGGAATACAGCAAATAGATTTCTGGTGTTAAATAAGATTGGAACAGGACAAGAGGGACAGAGTGAGGTAAGGTACCAAAGTTCTTCTAGTTTTTACTTTCATTATTACACTTCCTAAACAGCACTGCATAGTAAGTCTTGTCCTTCTATCAGACCTGGGAAATTGTTATCTTTTAAAATTGTATTATTGTACACATACACACACACACTGGAATCCTTCAGGTTTCGGAGCTCCTCATACATATAAAATTTCTCAGGAGTAGCCAATTTTATGAACTCCAAATATTTTCGGATATGATTCTCACAACCTCTGATCTTTAACCAGTGTCTTGGAGTTCTATCCAAAGTTCTTAGATTCTTATGGATGTTTTTTCCATAACTGGTTAACTAGATGCTGAACGCTGCTGTTTGACATTTTAAAGATAATCTTCTTTCTTAAAACTATTGCTTTAATACAACTATGACAAAAAAGAAAAAAGAAACAGAATATCTAAATGCAGCTTGTTTTTGTGTGTGTCATTCTCTCAGAAATTCCACACCTTAATGACTCATCAATTCAAAAGAAAGAGGCAACATTTGCAAACACAAATATCCTGGTTTGACATGTTATGTTAATGTCTTATTACTTCCTATGCAGAAGAGAACTTTGTTCCCAAAACTTATTTGAGCCTTTGGGGAATATTTTAACTTTTTATAGTCCATTCTTTGTTCTCCTTCCTACTGATAGTATGAATGACTCACAAGTCTTTTTTTCTTCCTTATTTTATGTTTATTTGATATTTTTCTCTTTTTACAATAGTCTTTCATCTCATATCAAAATTGTGTTGTGTTCCATTTTCCGTTTCTAACCTTTTTTCTTCTATCTTCTGTCAGTAATGGTGGATGAAGGTCAGGGAAATGCTAATTGAGGCTACAGCTCCATATTGATTTATCCAATCTTGTATTCACTTCTCTGGGAGTAAGCCCCACTGGACATGGGTTAGGCATGTATGAGATTGCATTTGCTAATTATTCCTGGAACAAATCTCATTTGCAGTTGAAGCCTGATTAGTGTCAACTATCATTTCATTGTGTATAATCACATGAAAATGGCTTTTCTACCTTGTGTTTCCATGATACAGACATTAAATACATCACAAAATCAAGTTTTTTTTAAATAAGAATTTTATTAAGTTTAGAAAAAAGATAAAAACTACAAACAAAACTACAAACAAAAAGAAGTGTGAAACACAAGAAAAAGAATTTTTGGAGATTACATGAAGAAGTGACTTCCAATTTCAAACTACAAGAATATACAACAATTTCCATAATTAATCCCTTACTCTGTATCAAACCAAGATCACATTATTTCTATAAATCATACCATTAGGACATTGTAAAAATCACTAAATACAATTGCTCCTACCCCTTATATATTTTTTTTAAAAAGAAGTATATAAACCTCTAAATCAACTTCCCTCCCCCCAAAATTAACATTTATTTAATTATTTCCTTCCTACCACTATTCTATTTCTGTCCACTATAATAAAAATCAAATTATAAAAACCTATAAATTGCCTACTTTTATAATTAATAATGTTACAACAATCTGAACCCTATTAAACCTAAAAACCAAGCAATTATTATTATACCTTATGGTGAAAGGTCCCCTGTGCAAGCACCGAGTCACGACTGACCCTTTGGGGGGACACTGCTTTCGTGACGTTTTCTCGGCAGACTACAGAGCAGGGTGGTTTGCCACTGCCCTCCCCAGTCGTCACCTTCCCCAGCAAGCTAGGTACACATTTTCCTGACCTCGGAAGGATGGAAGGCTGGGTCGACCTATTGATGCCTTGTAAATCTTACAAATCAAACAAACCTTAAAAAGAATCCAATAAATCTTAATCCAAATCATTACAGAAATGAAATCATAATAGCCTCATTGTCAATCCAATTAAAAATTCTTAACTTTTTACCCCAGTTCGAGATATACCAAGACATTTACATATCTCCCCATTTCACACAAGGCATTTTTCTTACAAGACTCAAACAGCCCAACTGTCCCCCTTCTCCCACAGAACAGATTCTCTTCTTTCCCATAACTTTCCCTCAGAAAAACAACGCGACCAAAAACAATTTGCAGTTCAGGCAACCTCCCACAGAACAGATCCTCTTCTTTCATAACATTCAAAACAACTCCCTTTGTAATTTGCAGCTCAGACTGTCGCTTTAACCCCTTCAGCCCCAAAATGTAATCTTCGCCTGGCATTACTTCAATCTCACTGCCAATAGAAACATCTCCATCCCTGCCAAAATCTTCATCTTCTTCCATAACGTCTTCAGCCAGATGACACACTTTAGAAATAATATCTTCCCCAATATCTCAAATATTCTTCAGAATAGCCTGACAAAAATCTGAAAAGATCTCTTTGAAGGTCTGCTTGATGTCATGAGTAAGGATGGCGAGCAGGGGGCTCCCATCCAGACTGTTAAGCGCATGCGTAGCACTGAGGAATTGGTCAGCCATTCAAAGAGACACAGATCAGGACCGCCTTAACCTTTGGGGTTTATATGTCTGGGTTTTTCCCACACTTCTTCAGTTTGTTAGGATTCCTGATATGTACTAGCAATAAACATTAGAGACCAGTTCCTTGTCTCAGCGTGTTTCCTGGCTGTTAGGACACTTAAGCTCACAATGGGACTCTGAAAAAGTCTCCTTAAAATCCTCCATGTTTCAGGCAGTAGATTATGGTGCCCCCTAGATACTTGACTCATGAACATAGGAATTAATAGGTTAATGGAAAACTTCCAAATAAAATGGACACAAGAGAAAGTGTGCTAATAAGCTAACAAGCAACTCCCAAAGAAAAGGGAAAACAGAAAGCTGAAGTTCAAAATGGCAAATTCAATGTGTAGGAAAATAGTAAATCCTTCAAATTCAATACAAAAGTAATAGTAGGGAGGCAATTATTTATCCTCAATTCTCCTTAATATTTAAATGGGAAAAGAAAGTCAGTTAAAAATTAAAAACTGTAATCATAATAAAACATAATATAATACAATACACTATAAAAATGAAAATGAAAATAGAGGATAAAAAACCAGATGGCTACAAAAGATCACAAATACAGCAGGAGCACTCTAAGGTGCCAGCCATCCTCAAGAATGACTACCCCACTCCCCACCCCAGGCACAGCAGCAGAGCCAGGACTTCAGGGACTTCCAGAAGGTCACAAGGGATGGGGCTAGCCTGACCTCCAGTGGCAGGATGTACCAGAGGGTGGGTGCCACTGCTTCCTGGACCCCACCAACCAGAGTTCTTTAACTGACAGGGGTCTGTAGCATGCCTCCTCTGCATGATCAGGTGGGACAGGTTGATGTGATGGGGGTGAGGCGGTCCCTCAGGTAACCTGGACCCATGCCATGTAGGGCTTTCAAGGTGATAACCAATACCTTGAATTGGACCCAGAAGCAAACTGGTACCCAATGCAGCTTGCGCAGCAAGGGTGTTACATGCACCGATCTTGGGGCACCAAGAATTGCCCGCACGGCTGCATTCTGGACCAGCTGTAGCTTCCAGATACTCTTCAAGGGTAGCCCCATGTAAAGCGCATTGCAGTAGTCTATGTGGGAGATAACAAGGGCATGAATGACTGTTCGAAGGGCCTCCCAATCCAGAAAAGGGCATAACTGGTGCACAACACAAAGTTGTGCAAAGGCCCTCCTGGCCACGACTGCCACCTGCTCTTCAAGCAGGAGTTGAGAATCCAGAAGGACCCCCAAGTTACACACTGGATCCGTCTGGGGTAGTGCAACCCCATCCAGAACTAAAGATGACAATTTCCCAGATATGGAAGAGCCATTAACCCACAGCCACTCCGTCTTACCAGGGCTCAGCTGAAGCCTGTTGTTCCCTGTCCAGATCCCCACAGCCCCCAGTCACCGAGAGAGGGTAGTCACAGCATCACTTACCTCATCCAGGACAGAGATGTATAATTGGGTATCATTAGCATACTGATGATACCCCATCCTGTGGTGACAGACAATCTCACCCAGTGGTTTATTCATGAAAAAGCTCTGGGCTTCAGGTAAAAGCCTTCCCAAGCCCAAAAAAGTGCCACATTCCCCACCGGAAGCCCAAATACATCACAAAATCAACTGAAGGAACTGGAATCTGTGGTAAGCTTTAACTATATAGCATTTATTATGCATTCAGGTACAAGTTGGTGTGGTGATAGTGAAAGAGATCATGTGAATTCTTAATACATTGTTTCCCCTTTGAGAATGAGATGAAGCAACATCACATTCCATGACCTGCATTTTTAGGAGAGTTGTTGCTTCTGACTCAGTTCCTCACTGATGCTTTTTGTATTCTGGCTCTTCTAGATCAATACTATAAACTGGTTCCTTGCCAAAGGTGCCAATCGAAAGGCAAAGAATTTTTGACAGGAGATAAAACCTAGGCTTTGGATAACAGCAAGCCATTTACAACTAGGAAGACAGTATGGTGAACTAAAAGTAATAAAGTGCCAATAATTTTTAAACGGTTTTGACAAGGAACCAAGGAAGATTTGTTCTGCACTGATAGTCCATGATAGGAACACTCTCCAAACTCAGTAAAAATAATAAAGGACAATTTCCAGAGTAGGGTATCTGATTGGTTCACAAAGGAAGGGAAATTAAACTGGCAGAGATTTATATTGGAATCATGATGGAGGAAAGATTGTTAAGGGAAGGTGGTCTTTAGATAAAATCAGTAAAGCAATGGCCATTTTCTGCACTCTAATCCTGAAGCCGGAGTAAGGAATCAGTTGGTTTATTTGAAATCAACACACTAACTCTTTTATCAAGCCAATTATTTGTTATTTTCCTTAATCTGTGCAATTGCTGAGAAAAGCTTGACTAGATCGAACAAGCAATTTCTGGGCACCAAAAGATAGTCCCTATGTGCAGTAAACCAACAGGTTTTGGGGATTATCATTTCAGATCTATCCTTAATGTCACTAGAACAAAATTATACACTCGCTTTCTTCTATTATTGTTTTGCAAAGTAGAAAGTGACAATAAGAAGTTCTTAGTTTATTTGAAAAGGCTATGAGTCAGGATTTGGTATGACTGTTGATAGTTCCCATACGGATGCTGGTCATAATTGTCATGAGCACTGATTGGTAGCAGGAGGGGGCCCCTATCCAGGGGGGAAAACACATGCATAGTAGCAAGAATTTGAGCTGTCATTCAAAGAGACACAGAACAGACCCATCTTGACTTTTGGGGTTTATCTGTCTGGGTTTTCTCACGCTTCTTCAGTTTGTTAGGATTTTCTGTCTAATGTAGCAGTAATAAAACACCAGAGACCTATTCCTCATCTTGGTGTGGTTCCTGCTTGTTAGGACAATAATGCTCATTCATGGTCTCCCCTCCCCCCCCTGCAAAACCAGTTTACACAATCTGATGATAACGGCACAAGAGCTAATTCATTCCATGTATCATAATCATACAAGAATGACACAGAAAGAAATGATGCTGGAATTTCAGATAGCCCACGAAGGAGAAACTGCAATTAGTTAGCTTCAGTATTAGACTTCAGAGAGCAGACTTCGATGGGCTCAGAAGAAAAGTAGGAAGGATCCAATAGCTTGAGAAAAATGAGAAGAGAGAAATGTGCAAGGCTGAGAGCTTCTGCAAAACAAGATATTCCCCTTCACTGGAAGTTTTCCAACAGATGTGGGATAGCCATTTTTGGGGATGTATAGTGAATCCTGCAATGTGCAGGGGGCTGGACCTGATGAAGTCTTAGATCCCTTCCAAGTCTTTGGTTCTATGATTCTAAGAAGTAGTGCAATGGATCCATTATTGAGCATTCTGCTGGGAAATGTGATAGTACAGGAGCTAAGAGACTGAACTCTAGAAAAGGAAGTGCTTTTATGAAGCAGAAATACTGTTAGTCAAAGTAGCACAGGGAGCATCAAGCATGAGGGAGCCACCCCCCTTTCTCTTTAACGACCTCCACACTACCCCACTCTCATCTGCTCACATACAAAGGGACTTCGTTGGCACAGCTTCCTTCTGGATGCCATCCTGTTGCTTCCTGCTTCCTTCTTCTGTGTTGCCCTGTGCTTGCTTATTTATTTGTTTATTTATTTATTTTCTATAGCCACCCATCTCAACAAGTGACTCTGGGCAGCTTACAATCATAAAAACCATAAAACAGTTAAAACGATTGAAAACAATTAAACAGTACAAATAAATATATATATGGTCACCAAGTAAACAATGCATAGATGTTAGTGTAGCCAAGAAACAGGGCCCTTAACACACTTGGGGTCCCAAGCCTGGGCACATAACCAGGTCTTCATGGCCTTACGGAAGACCAACAGGGTCAGGGATATCCTGATCTCTGAAGGGAGAATATTTCAGTTTGTTTTGGACTGTAAACCCATTGGGCCAAGGATCTCTGAAACCTGTTCTTATATGGGTAGTTGCCCCTGTGTAATTAAATAATTAATTGGAGAAGTTGTGATCTACTTATAAGCATTCACTGAAAGGAGGATTATATTTCAAGATATAAGAACTATTTTAATACAGGCTCTAATAGAAAACACCAGAATAGAGGCTTTATGGCCATTTCCCATAGTGTGAAGATGACACTTTATCCAGAATGCACATTGGCTCTATTGTGGAAGCCTATTAAAAAAAACCATTTGTTATCCTTTTCTTTAAAGCTAAAAGCACAAAGATTCATTTCAGTACAAAAATTAATTCATTTTAAGAAAAAAACTTGGGAAAGGGTGTAAAAAAAAATGGATGCTCTCTAGAAGACCTACCTCAATTCACAAACTTTTAAGAAAGAAGTGACTGCATATTTTTTATGACATCTCTGGGGTACAGTTATTCTGAGATGTAACTGATGTTAAACTAAATTAAAGAATCTGGATGCTGTTCTACTAGAAAGGCAGAATCAATCATGCGTCTTTTGCTGATTGTTGGGTTTGTGAATTTAATCTTTATTGTTGCTGGTCACTGCCCTATTATTGCTAGGAAATGTAATACACACAGAGGGTGGTGGTGTGGGAACTGAATGAAAAATAATGTCTCCACCTGTGTAATGTTATCTTAAATAGGGATATTTTAATGAATGAAACAGCAAAATAATTCCTGAAATGACTTTTTTGGTTACCTATATGGTATTTACTTCTCCACATAATCACCACCATTCGCTATACACTTCTGCCAATTATGGTCATACTTCTTCAAGCCACCACAAAAGAACTCCACATGTTGTCTCTTCCACCAGGGCCTGACAGTCCTTTCCACCTCTTCATCTGAGTCAAACAGATGCCCTCAAAGCTATTCTTTTAATTTTGGAAAAAGATAGAAGTCATGTGGTTCCAAGTGTAGATTATATGTGTTGAAGCCATCTTGAACAAAGCTTCCAATATTGAAGAACATCAGTAACATGATCTACTTTGTTCCTGATCACACAAATCCACTCTTCTTGGTTCACCATCTTTACATTTTGTTTTTTGGCCCATTGAATCCTGTCAATTCATAGTACTCCTGTCAACACATGGCATTATGCCTTTACTATAAAGAGCCTGCATTTGGTGATGGAGGACTCCTCTAGAAGTCAAAAATGTAATCACAGGACATTGCTTAAAATGCCTTGACACATACACAAATATACAAATACACACAAACGCATGAACAAATGGTTGGATGTGTCCATCTGTGATCTCCTGGCAGCAAAACATACTAAGAAAAGTTATTAGCAAATATCTGGACAATAATCTTGATTCTTATTCTTGCTTGAATAGTACATATATCCACCACTACCACCACCACCACCACAATGATCCACCTTGCCCAGAAGAAAGGGAATCAATGAATCTCCACTGTCCCTTTCAATGCCACTGCTAGTTAAAATGCTATTCTGAATACTCCTTCATCAAATGTATTTTGAGGATTTATAAAGAATTACATTCTTAGTAAAATGCTCATGAAGATTATGAGCCATGAAGCACACATCAAAATGTGATCATTTGTCAAGTCATTTCACAATTTTTTCCCAGCTATTTTAAGCTTCCTTATATCACAATAAACCATGTCTTGATGAGCTACGTGATACGTGTATCTGTGAGCTGTAATTTACTTGAAAATTATTAAACCCGAGCCCAGAGTGTTTAGCACCTTCTTAGTTCTGAATTTTGTGTAAAGTTGTGTATAGACTGCACATGAATAATGCTGTTGGCAGATAAGATTTCCTGGCTGCAGTCAGCATCTGCAGTAATCTTTGTGCCTAGAAATATAAAGTCTGTCATTGCCTCTACATTTTCTCCCTCTATTTGCCAGTTATCAATCAAGCTGGTTGCCATAATCTTGGTTTTTTTGAGGTTTAGCTGCAAGCCAGCTTTTGCACTTTCTTCTTTCACCTTCATCATGAGGCTCCTCAGTTCCTCCTCACTTTCAGCCATCAAAGTGGTTATCATCTGCATATGTTAATGTTTCTTCCAGAAATTTTAACTCCAGCCTTGGATTCCTCAAGCCCAGCTTGTCGCATGATGTGTTCTGCATACAAGTTGAATAGGTAGGGTGAAAGTATACAACCCTGCAGTACTCCTTTCCCAATCTTAAACCAGTCCGTTGTTCTGTGGTCTGTTCTTACTGTTGCTGCTTGGTCGTTATACAGATTCTTCAGGAGGCAGACAAGATGACTTGGTATCCCCATACCACTAAGAACTTGCCACAATTTGTTATGGTCCACACAGTCAAAGGCTTTAGAATAGTTAATAAAACAGAAATAGATCTTTTTCTGAAACTCCCTGGCTTTTTCCATGATCCAGCAGATATTGGCAATTTGGTCCCTAGTTCCTCTGCTTTTTCTAAACCCAGCTTGTACATCTGGCAATTCTTGCTCCATGAATTGCTGAAGTCTACCTTGCAGGATCTTGAGCATTACCTTACTGGCATGTGAAATGAGTGCCACTGTTTGATAGTTTGAACATTCTTTAGTGTTTCCCTTTTTTGGTATGGGGATGTAAGTTGATTTTTTCCAATCTGATGGCCATTCTTGTGTTTTCCAAATTTGCTGGCATATAGCATGTGTTACCTTTACAGCATCATCTTGCAAGATTTTGAACAGTTCAGCTGGGATACTGTTCCCTCCTGCTGCCTTGTTATTAGCAATGCTTCTTAAGGCCCATTCAACCTCACTCTTCAGGATGTCTGGCTCTAGCTCACTGACCACACCATCAAAGCTATCCCCGATATTGTTATCCTTCCTAGACAGGTCTTCTGTATATTCTTGCCACCTTTTCTTGATCTCTTCTTCTTCTGTTAGGTCCTTGCCATCTTTGTTTTTGATCATACCCATTTTGGCCTGGAATTTACCTCTGAGGTTTCTAATTTTCTGGAAGAGGTCTCTTGTCCTTCCTATTCTATTGTCTTCTTCCACTTCCACACATTGCTTGTTTAAAAATAACTCCTTATCTCTTCTGGCTAACCTCTGGAATTTTGCATTTAATTGGGCATATCTCCCCCTATCACTGTTGCCTTTTGCTTTCCTTCTTTCTTGGGCTACTTCTAGTATCTCAGCGGACAGCCATTTTGCCTTCTTGGTCTTCTTTTTCTTTGGGATGTATTTTGTTGCCGCCTCCTGTACAATGTTGCGAACTTCTATCCGTAGTTCTTCTGGGACCCTATCTACTAATTCCAGTCCCTTAAATCTATTCTTCACCTCCACTGCATATTCATTAGAAATATTAGTGAGTTCATATCCAACTGATCTGTGGGTCTTCCCTAATCTCTTTAGTCTGATCCTAAATTGTGCAATAAGAAGTTCATGATCTGAACTACAGTCAGCTCCAGGTCTTGTTTTTGCCAACTGTATAGATGTCCGCCACCTTTGGCTGCAAAGGATGTAGTCAATCTGATTTCAGTGTTGTCCATCTGGTGAAGTCCATGTTTAGTTCTTATTTAAGTGTATTTAATGCATTTAGGAATTAAACATTTGGTTTAACAAGAACTGCATAATACCATTAAAAACCCATATATAATTTAAAAAGGTAGGGACACCATTATAAATAAAATAAGAGCAGTATAAACAAAAAGGAAAGGGAACAAGACAGCAATTTCAAACCAGAAAAGGGGGAAATGGCAACACTAATCAGGAGCATGTAATTGAAGACTGAGGCAGGGTACTTAGATACCAAGGAAAAACAGTCCCAACTGAGTCTTAGAAAATTGAGAATACTTGATAATATCTCCTTTTCCTGCCTACCTTCAGATTGTTTCTTTTCTAAACTCACTTTAGCAGTAGACTTGTGCAGAAAGGACCTTTTTAAAGTGGCAGCAAAGGTAGTAGAATGGAGCAGAACACCAAAGAAGCTACATTTCATGGTTTAGATTAGTAGACAAAATAGTTGGTGGACAAAACAGCTCTCAGAAAGACTTGCACTTCAGAGCAATCAGTCCTCCTCAGCATGCAGGTTGGGTTCACACAACGTGTTTGACATGGTTACCAAATTAATTCAGCTTCTGGGTTTTCACAGTACACTGAACTGTAGACTAATCAAATGGGTTGCATTCAAACATACCACACACACACACCACTAACAAGACTTAGAATCTTACATGCATGCAGCCCCCAGGTGTGTTAACTGACCTGATCAAATGTATCCTGTAAACACAGCTGCTTTGCAGCAGTAGAAACAATCCTGGCAGGAAGGGAAGTGTGTGCATAAAAGAGAAAGAGAGAGAAAACATCTATGTGTGTGAATGAATAGTACTGTAAATAGAAACAGGAAAAATGTGGTTTTACACTTTCAGTTCAATGCTAATTCATTCTTGAAGATTAATGTTAGAAGTTAGTACTGTTCCCAGCCTCTACAATTTGGCAAGAAATTAAATAAATGATTAACGTAAGAGCTGACTGGGAATGTTTGACTACTGTAAATTATATTCCCATAGTAAAAGCTTTTACATACACAAACAAGGGAATGAAGATTGAATGTTCCCATTTGCTGTTTTGGAAAATCTGCAGGTCCTATTATATCCAAGCCGGGGAACTGTGGATCTGAAGCTGCAGCTTGATCCCCTAACTAAGAGGTATTAGTTATGGGGTGAGTTGGGGGGTATGAAGGTTTTTCTATCACCCTTGTTAGTGGAATTGAGCAGTTCCAGGACTGAGGAATGGATTGGTACCCAATGCCATCCTCATCCTAGTAAAAATGTCAGAGCACTTTGTTTTTGTTGTTGTTTTTAATAATTTTATTGATTTAAAAAATAATATTAAAAGGCAATACAAACTAAACTCAGAAAGGAAAAGAGAAAGAGAGAATAGAAAATGCAAGAGAAGGAAAAAAGGGAAGGAAAAAAGAGAAACAAATAAAAAAGAGAAAAGAAATATTTAAAGAAGTTACTTCCGATCTTCATCATGACAAGAACAAACAAACTTAGTAATTCTTCACCCCATAAGGTTACATGCAAGTATTGTTCCTTTCCAGAACCCATCCCTTATCCATATACAAATCCATAAATCATTAACACTTCAGTCCTAGTGTCACCAAAAAGTCCATAAAGGGTTCCCAGAATTTAATAGAAACATGTCTTATTTTAACCTTGGTCAAACAAACCAACTTCATATTCCTTTCTTTTGCTGCTAGAAATCTTGATCTTTAATTCAGATGTCATAGGATTTTATCTCTCTTTGGTTTTTCTTTTTCCCATTTCAAAAGCTTCTTCGAGGCTTGAGCAAACCTCTTTTGTAAATTCAGTAAGAAGTCATTATCCAGGTCATTCTCTTGGCTTATCATTTGTACTTCCACTTTAACTGTCATCTCTATCTTATAATCCACACTGTTTTATTTTCCAGTATTTCAACAATGTCTTTATATTCTAATATATTCTAATATTTCTGCATCAGAATATTTCTGCATCAGAGATTTGTTCCAGTTCTTTATCCTGTAGATCTTCCAAGGTATTCTCTTTCACATCTGTCATTTCTTCTTTAACATCTTTTGGACATAGTCTATCCATAGAAGCAGACATCACTGCTGACATTGTAGCTGCTAGTTTCTGTCCCCATTCTTCAAATATCCCCTGGAGTATTTCAAATGTCATACCATTTTCTGTCATTTTGTCTCAGTGCTGATCAAAAAGCAAGCCTGTTGCTCTTTTTTTTTTTCCTTTTTCCTTTTATGACTGGAATCTTTAGTCCCCTCTAGTGTCCAATTTCTAAAATCATAAAGTCTCAGATTTCTGTTATGACTTAAGGTAGAATAAACAAGTTAGTTCCCATGAAGGTGCTGTTTATTTACATAATTATTTTCAAAATCTTTTAGCAAAAGTCCTAATATTCCAGATTTGTCTGGTCCTTTAATTCATTTATAACTTTCTTGAATTAAAGTCTTATTTAGCTTTTTACCATTTAATAAAAATTCTTTAAGTTCTTAAGCTTATAGTTATTTTTTTCTTTTATTCTGGAATGAAGGTAAACTCACCAGGTGGCTTTCCAAACTTGTTTTGAAGTCGTCTATTAGCCTTAAGATAGTTAAATAGGTAATTTCCAAAAGTGATTAGAAAGTGAGGTTAGTGAACCCGGTGTCCTTTAAAAGGCTCTGCCATGGTTGAGAGCGTGATGGCTTCTCTTCATCTCCCAGTGCTCAAACCCATGAAAAACTGCTATCCTGTGGTCTTCTTGTGAGGATCAGCCATCCAGAGCACAAGTGGGTGATCCCTCATCCTCTCCTTAGCCAGAAATGTTCTCTGGGACTGGTCTACTCATTGTTCCTTCACTCATGGCTGCAACATCATCTCCAGTCATTTGGAGGTGTGCTAGCTCCAAATGAAGTCCCCAGACGTCAGAGCGCTTTGGAAGTTGCTCACATGTGAGCTAGTCAGCGGTTTTAACAATACCAACAACAGGATATGTGGGGTTTATGACAACAAGACTCCAATCTAACAGAAAGTCCTCACGCAGTGGCAGTAATAGAACGTCCCATGGAAGTCACATTCTTAAGTCCTCCAGTGGGCCTTTCCAGAAAGCATGATATGCTGAGGAAACCACTGAACAAAAATAAGGGAATGAACATTTTCCCTAACAATAAGGTATTTATTGGATAATTAGATAGGGTTGAACAGCCCTGTAATGCATGGAACATCTCAGTAAAGTGCAGCCCTTCCCACAATCTTCAGATGTAATTCTTTTTTGCCCTGCCACCCCAAGTAAATGATCCAAAGAAATCAGTGTCAAAGATTTACACTTATCTGCTATATTTAAATAAACACCACTGGTCAGCTTTACAGCTTCTTCCTTTGCCCTTCTATTTTGCTAAATAAATTTAATTTGTGTAAATAAGAATACCATATTCAAGTTATTGCCCTATCTTATTATATCTAGTTAAGTTTTACTTGTCAGTTTTTCACTGTCCTAACCAACTGATATTAAATATTAAGTAGACTGCAGCACTGTTAAAATGTTGAGCACTAGATAACTGTGAGCATTGAGATGATAATGAAATAATGAAACAATGTGTTCTTATTATCTGATTTTTATGGTAGTTGACTCTATGAAATTTTCAAAAGGTGCTATATTTTCACAAATAAAGCATTATTTCCCATATTTTAGCAACTGTGGTTTTTCTGTTTTAAAAAACCAAGAAAGCAAAAATCAAGCTCTTTGACTGGTTTATAATGACACTGTGAGATCTACGTATCTACAACAACAAGATGTATGAAAATCTGATTGGAAGATACTGCAGTTCAAAGGCGAGTTTTTAAAATAACCCTTTCATGCTGAATCCTCAAACTCTTCAGTGCATTGAATTAGGTTTGATGTGTATTTACACATGCACAAATGGACCTCTTTCTCAGTCAAATCAATTATTCAAATCAATCCACCTAAGCAGTTTGATTTCATTTCCTTAATTTTAAATTCAACAGATTGAATTTAAACAGACCTTAGATCAATTGCCCAAACCTGTATACAGGTAGTCCTCGTTTAGCGACCACAATTGGGATTGGCAACTCGGTTGTTAAGCAAAGCAGTTGCTAAGTGAACCTGCAACTATGCTTATGATCTTACTTCAGCTTTCCTTTGCTTTACAGACCTGCAAAGGTTGTAACTGCAAACAGTCACTAACCGAGTCAGTCACTAAATGAGGACTACCTGTATACCCATATATACAACACTTTCTCATTCTATTCTGCATTAACCAGATGAGAGCAAGCAGCACCAAATGCACCCAGTGAAAATGTTGAAGCTATATATAAGAAGAAAGGTCTAAAGTGTGTATGTTTATCTCACTATTCTAGCAAAGGTTTAGCATACATAAGATTTGCCCTTTGTTAAAACCAACCAACCTGCAAAAGCCATGACTGTTGCACAGAAATCTCTAGATGATAACCATTTATCCCCACAGACACATGAACTTCCAGGATGAATAATCTTTTAGTGAGGAAGCACATACCGTATATCACGGAACATGTAGGGTTTACTACCTTCTCTTTGTTGAAAGTCCTGGCAAGTCCAGCATGCCTCATTAGCATGTGGATGGTTGCTCTAGGATGCAAACTCTCAGTGCTATTGAGGAAGATGTTTGTTGCCACTCTCACTTCCTCTCTCTCTTTTCCTCCTCCTTCTTCCTTCTTCCACTGATCAAGCATGGATGCTGCTCTCTTCATCAGGGCCATGTGCTCAGAATTCTGCCCCTATCTTCCATGCAGCCCTTAGCAGCTATAGCAGCAAAATTAAATTTAGAAAGAACAGAAGAAACAAGGAACTTCATTTCTCCACCAAAGATGAATGTAACCAGACCAAAGAATAAAGTCAGTAAGAATTCTTTTACTTATCTTTAAAACTACTGCATCTAAGCATGTGATACTTTATGCTTGGGAGGGCTGAATGTGTAAGATCTATAACCTGTGTTTCTCTGACATGCTCATTAACGTTATTTTAAGATAATATTCTTTTTCTGTGCTAGCTTCTCAGCTGTGTTAAGCTCTGATCCATTTCAGTGGTTCTAGCAGGCCACTAAATGGCTTCACTCGTTTGGGTAAAGAAGGATGCATTATTGGATATAGAAGTGCGGTGTATACAAACAGTATGCTATTAAGAAACCACTCAATTTGTTGCTAGTGTTTAATCATAAATATTAAACATTGTGGAGAATGAGCTGAACCAATATCAGATTTCCTGACTGCCAATAAGCATTACTACTGTGTATTATAAGGGGGGTGGTATCAGTTGAATGTGCTGGTTGGTGGACCTTTGTAATTCCCGGTCTGTTTCCCAGATTGTTGTACCATTTCAGAGGTTATTAGCAGAATGTTTTGTGTGTGTGCTTTTGAGTCAGTGTTGACTCCTGGTGACTGCCTGGACAGGTCCAAATACCCTTCTCCCAAGCTGAGTCAAATGGAGCAAGTCACAATAAATAAAATGTCAACTGTAGTCTCATTCATGCATTAAACCAAGAGCTACCCAAAAAAAAAAAAATGTAGATTATGTCATTGCATGGGTCCAGAGATTTCAAGGGTATTTATTACCCAAGGTCCATTGAACCCAGAGGGGAGGCAAATGTACCATGATGATAAAAAAGAAATTATGCTAAACTGACGAAGTATAACTTCAGAATCTACTGCTTCTAATGTTTTCTTGTTTCTATGAGCCACTATCACAACAGATATCACTTCTGTGAAGTTTTCTATCTTTAACACTTTTTCACTCACTTTAAATGAGTATGATGGCTAGTTAGACATACAAAGTAACAGGCCAGGTTCAGTAGCCCAGAGCAATTGTGCTTCAACCTTTGTAGCATCCTACACTCACTAACAGCCTCCTGTTAGGATCCCATATCACCAGCAGTAATTACATTAATAATCTAATTTTATTGTCAGTCAAGCCCTCTTTTGCTTGACGCCCCCCCCTTTTTTAATCTTGTTTATTGGTAGGACATGAACAAATTTCCAGCATGGAACATTCTCAGCAGTTCTGAATACTCAGTGTGTACAAATGTGAACATAAGCAAATGAGGAGAAGTGACTCAGGCCAGATTACATAGTGGTTCTCAAGGCATGATTTATAGGGTAATAAAGTTGTCTTCAAGCAATGTGCGCTCTAATGATCCTCTTGACTTGCTTCTGTTCAAAGAAAATGCAAATGATCCTGCTAGGAAAAAAGACATCCATTGACACAGGTAGGAGGATGGATGATTCTGCTGAAAACCCATCCTGAGACTTCAAGTCTTTGTCCATCTACTTGTGAATACATAATTGGACAAGCAATGCTATTTGTTTATTTAGAAAATTTCTTGCCATATAATGGTCATACTGTGTATGGGGGTGGGGGTGTTAAACCATTGACATACTGAACATAAGCATCCCAATAGAAGAGAATATCTGTAGCTCAGGGTTGAACAATGGGGTCCTTGGTGCTCTCTGAGCTTGGTGGTTTGCTTACAGATGTTTCATTACCCAACTAGGTAACATCATCAGTGCGAGGGAGTGTGGGGTTTGCTCCCTGTTTATACACAGTATCTTGCCCTGCCATTGCTGGTGGGGGTGTGGTTTTCTCCTAGGTAGTTCCTTGATTAGGGTATTGTTTAACTCCTTGCTTAGGGTATTGATTAGGGTATTATAGAATATTGTCAAGCAGAAAACAATATTTGCAGATGTAGATAGATACAGATACAGATACAGAACGATAGTAATATAATGCTGCATTATTGCATGGGATTTAGTTGGGAGAAATATCATGGTGTTTTTGATTCAATATAATTTTCAGATTCAGATGAACTGAATGCAGTCATGTTTCAGCAATTGGTCTCGTGCTTCGTCGTGAACGGAGAAAAAACATTTGCAAAGATAAATCAGTGTGACTGAGATCTAATTTTTTTCTGCTGAGAAACATACAGTTTTTTCTAAACCCCATGTGTTTTAGAATTTCTGATGGTTTATTTTACAACAAAACAAAATTGTTGAGTTAGGGATGCACTTTTGCATGGGATTGGGTTGCTGCACAGAAATAAACTTTAGAATCCTAGCATTCTCAGTTTTATTTTTTAAACCAGGTCTTCAACTATTAGTGATTTTACATTGCTCTTTCACGTTAGCCATGGCACATTTACATGGAAATAAATTTCATTGATTGAATTAGAAGTTCCAATTAAATGTGCTTAGGTTTACAGCCATGAAACTAGTAGTCATGTTCCCCATTGATTAAACATGAATTTTGCCATGACATCCTTATTTGCTGCTTATTAGATCTCCAAGCCTTTCCTTCCCCATCCATATAACAGTTGAAATAAGCAAAGGAGTTGGTATGAAATGAGGGGCAGAGGGTGGCGGGGAGTATCTTAATTTATGTTGGCAATGCCATTCTGGGAAATTTAACTCATATGTTCAAAGAAATGCTTATCTATCTCCTTACTCTCCATCTATTTCTGATGCACAACAGAAACTTATAGGGGTGGATAGGAAGAAATTGCTGACCATTTTCCTTCCATATCTTTAGTTGAGATATGCAAACTGATTGTAAAAATCTTATGTGCTTCCCTTTCCATATTATCAGATGGGCTGAACCTAGCCTTCCCTGCCCCAGTCCAGCATCTTAACCATTCCAACATGTAGTCTCTCCTGTTAATGTTGTGTTGAGTTGTGCCATTCAAGAGCATTTCACCTTGATTAAAGTTTGAGCAAAGCAAATCCTCTAATCCGCTTTGTGAGGCAACACAGCTCCCTTGCTTCTACGAGTAAAGTGAAGTGGCCACATTGCTTCCCATGCACCACATGTACCCATAAGCCACTTTTTGTTTTGCAAGTACCAGTCAAGAAAAGCAAAGTGACACAAAATGCACAAAGCTCTTCCTAAAGGTCAATCCAAGCTGTCCGGCACAGATCTACTAATGCCTCTCTCTGATGTTTTTATCCCAGAATTAATCGTATTAAAAAATGACAGAAGGGAGATTTTTCTATTGAAGGGCCACTGACCCATGGGACAAGCCAGTTAGGTGTACCACTAGAGCAGGCAAATACAAAGATGGATGATGCTACAGAAAAAGTATAGCATGTTGCATAGATTCTTCATCTGTTTTTGTCTACCTATCACTCACATATAGGTAGACAAAACTGATTCCTAATAGACTTACAGAATCCAGAGGAGTCAATGCCATGAAATTCAGCAAAATGTTAAATGCAGTTGTTAAATTGCAGGTTCCCCATTGGTGTGCTATTGGTATTTGAAAGACAAAACACTCATGGAGTTGAAAATCATCATGATTCCACAAGGAATGGATATGAATGGATATGGATTGTTCCACATATGAATGGATATGGATTGTTTTTCTTAGGCTGGCTAAACTTAGTGTATATAACAGGAAAGCTAAGAAAAGTTTTAGCCAGCAAGATCATGATACTTCCTACCAATTTATATGTGCAGTCACCAAATTGTCAGGGCCTACCAAATATAATTAGGAGTTTGACAAAAGCAACTAGTCCAAGATATGGCAAAGCAAGCATATTTTTAAATAATTAAAATTCCTGCTTTTCAAGGAAATGCCACGCAATATTGGGATGAGCTGGCAGTGTTTTGTACCAATTTTAGGAGACCAGTTCTTGAAATCCCCACTGGAAAGGAAAAAGAAAAATTCAGAACATTCATTGTTGTGGAAAAGTACAAATTGCAGAAAAACATTGGAATGGGCCTTTTTTCACATGCTCAGACAATTACAAAAAAAGAATATTGAGAAGTTGCCAAAAACAAACAAGCAAGAGAAAGAGATTTTAAAAAGAAGTTTCAGAAATTGGCACCGTTTCTGATTCAGCCATTTAGAAAATTGTATTTCACAGTTATGGAGGTCACCTGACTCGACTCAGGGCAAATCTGAAGTGAGATCTGGAAACTCAGAGCTTTATGTCTCCCTATTGACTATTAAAGGAACAGCTATAACTGTTTTTATTATCCAACAGGATTGGATAATATTTGCAGGCACCAAAGACTCTGGAAACTGCTTATCAAGTGAGAAGTTTCAGATGGAATTACATAGAAAATGTCATGCAAGAGGAGTCTGTACTAATTTTAAGCAATAAAAACAGTTCTGTAGTTTCCTCTTGCATTTGGTGAGTATTTTCTGTGAACGACAGAGCCTCTTCTTGATAAGAATCTTCATATTAAAGAAAGATACATGAACAGACTTTTGAACTAGATGTCTCTAATTAATTAGGGATGGAAAGGTTTATAAGAGAAGACTAAGTCTGAAGAAGTTTCCAGTAGCCTGTTGGGCAAGGAATGGAATGGAATGGAATGGAAAAGTTGCTTCATAGTCTCTATCCTGAGAAGGAGTCAAGTAAAGCTTGGGAATTTCAAACTTAGTTAGGGAGAAAGAAATAAAGGAGCTTCAGGATCCTAAGACACTGTTTATGCTTCACAGAAAATACAGGGTTTATACCAGGGCCGCAACTAGGGTCTATGTCACCCGGGGCAAACATGGATTTCATGCCCATTTTGGCGCCCCCCCCCCCAGTGCAGTGCCTGGAGCACATGCCCCACTTGCCCCCCCCCCAGTTGCAGCCCTGGTTTATACAGTAATTGCAGATGAAGGAGGAGAAGACTGAAACATCAGCATTATTGCCTGCATTTATAGGAAGGGTGATGTGTCTTCACAGGAGTGCAAGCTCCAGGCTGCAAACATAGTGGTCCCATTGTAAATGGACATAATTTCATTTTTTTAAAAAAATGTCTGATAAAAACCTGTGCCCTTGTGAGGCTGTGTAAAAGACAATGCAGATGTTAAAATAATGTGCAGTTTTGTAATTATGCCTCAAATTTGGGCATGGGGAGAAAGTGCAAAAGTCTTTCCCCACTGCAGGTCAATTGAAGATGGGTAAAACTATTGTAAAACAATTTATATAGGTTTAAAGATACTCCCAGCAGCCCAAATGATAGCAGAATGGACCTCATATAGTACAAAAGCACATTCTGTCTAGTAGCTGGCGTGGGATAAAGTTCCAAGTTAAATTATTGAATGGTTACCACTAATTTAGGTAAACAGTATTAGGCTGGATAAATCAATTATCTTGTCAGCTGCATCCATTTCCATGCGTTGGAGTCTAATAGCAAACCAATATGGCTGTAGATTCTTATCCAAAATGCAACAAATGTTTTTCTGGTGTATTGTATTACAACAATCAGGAGACTTTATGTTTACATGTACATCTGTTCTCATCTAGAGATCTGTTAGATGATTTGCAATTCAATTTACCAATCTTGGAATAATGATATATTGTTTGACAAACTATCTAAAGGGCTGCACTGATTTTCTTGATAGAGGTGACCTTTTCAAGGACAGAGCAGATGGGAGCCATGTTCATAAATCCAACAAACTAATGCCAGCCTTTTGAGCCAGAAGTAAGAAACAGATGATGAGCAAGGAGTTCCTGACATCATGTGCTTTTGGTTTTAACAATAGGATGTAAAATGCAAATGTTGATCCTCATACAGCCTGGGTTAAAACTAAGATTTGAAGTCCAAATGTTTACAGTAGGAAAGGGATGGCCTAATATTCAGAAATAAGTTTAGTTGTATTGATTTGATCAAATTCAGCCCATAGCATTATGTTAACCATCTTTTCTTTTTGTGTGTGTCTGAGCGTGCCTTTGAGTCAGTCTTGACTCCAGGCGACCACGTGCACCGGTCCCTGCAGTTTCCTAAGCAGCATTTTTTGGAAGTGGTTTGCTACTGCCTTTTTCTTCCTAGGGCTGAGAGAGAGTGACTGGCCCAAGGTCACCCAGCTGGCTTCATGCCTAAGGTGGGACTAGAACTCACCATCTGCCAGTTTCTAGCCTGGTGTCTCAACCACTACACCAAACTGGGTCTCAATCTTCAAATTACTTATTACTTTTTTGGGGGGTTGGGTGCCCCCACTAATATATGTACACACACACAAACCCCTCCCTAAAATTTATTTATGCACTGAATGCAACTTATGTGTCACTCTGCTCCAAGCAGAATCCTGAGCAGTTTACGTTCATCAAACCAAGAAAATTAAGGTATTAATATGTCCAGCAGAAAACCAAACTGCTACAACAGGTTAATTTCTACAGATTGAACTCAACATTTCCCACTGTTTGGAAGCATAAAGCACCTTCATATGAATGAAATACAAAAGCTAGAAAGAACAAATTCAAAACTGCAGAAATGTCACTGCAGCTATTTGTTCGTATTAAAATATAGCTTTGTGTTAGGGTGAATATTACTTATATGAACCTCCCACGCAAACAGAAAATGGGACATGTTAAACTGGCCTTGTTTCTAATGGACAGAGTGTTCCTCTTCCACATGGATGATACTATATTCATACAAAGCCAATCACTCCTCATCTACTACCTAAATATAGAAAAAGCCATCCTGAAATATTCACTATTCATGGAAAAGCAGGAAAAATTACATATGTAGATGCTTCTTATATATGCTAATGGACACTGGTATTGAAAAACATTCAAGTTATTAATTCCTTTTTGGTTTGGATTTTTTCCCACTTGCTCCCCACTGACGCAGCTCACATTGAACTGTATGTTATCAACTCTGTTTGGGAGAATTGTGATGTGCTAAGTAGAACTGCAAAATCTTGTGACCAGTAAGTTTGGGTTAAGAGCTGTTATTATTAGATGACATGGAGTGCATAAATAATTACAGTGGTTAAATAAACATTGATTGGGGTTCTTTTGTTCTTTTTTTGGTACAAAATTTAAATTAGGGGCTGGGCAGGCATATGCAAACACAACTAAATTCATTATCTTTTCCAGTACCGTGGCTTAATTTTGTTAGCTAGGAATACTAGAAAGTAGATTCAAGGCGATTGCAAGCCCTGAATCCTAATGCTGTGATGCTGCATTTTCTTATCATCCATGATTTTTATTACAGTCTAGATTTTCTTATCTCCCACTATGTAGAAGGATGCTTATACATTATGCATTAAAAAAGTAATTATTCTATCTGTCAACTCTATGGCAGAAGTAAAACTACTCTAGAAATGTACACATTGAAGAGAAGGTATGTGGCCACAGCCAGGCATGTCTTTGTATACAGCTCTTGCTTGTTAATTAATCTGAAAATAGGTTACTTCATTACTCAGCACTGGAGTCTTTCTAACAAAATTGTGGTTTAAGAGATGTTGATGATCCCACATTGACACTTGTACCCCACTAGGTTCTTATGACATTCATTGGCCACACTGGCCAGAATTATGGGAGTTGAATCCAACATCTGTTGAGGGTATGAGATGTTTGTGCCATTGAATAGTCTGCCAATTTCAAAAAGAGTAAAAAACAAATGGGGAAATATGTGCAAAGTACACCAGTCTTGTGTTAAAATAAATAGACCATGATCTTCTTCACTGATTTCACTGATTTTAATTGCAGGAATTGAGACAAATTTCAGATTAGAATAGATATAGGCTGCAGTCCTATACCTATTTATCCAAATCTCATTAAACTTAATCAGGGGCTATTCTTGAGTAGACATGATTAGGTCTGCATGAGTGTTGATCATGTTTAATTCTTCCATAGGAAATTCTTAACCATTATATTCTCACTGAATGTAGCTTATTAAAGCTAAAACAGCACAGCCATTCAGCCTTTTCAGGGCATCTTTCAAAACAGCATATATGTCACAAATATCCATGAAGCCATTGCTACTGACTGATGGCAAATGTTGCCATCTTTGATTTTATTGGACTGTGAGTGAATATTAGCAGAATGGAATGGCCCTGATGTATAGAAGTTGGAAGTTCCCCTCCTGCATTGCTCTAAAACCCCAGCCTGCTGCTACTGAGGGGGTGATATATTAAACAGCTAACAAAATATTTTTTATTAAAAGAAGATTTTACAAAGATTTTTAAAAGTACAGAAACATAGAAGAAGAAATAGAAAAAAAGGTTATAAAAGGGTAAAAGAAAAAGTGAATAACAAAAGCGAAAGAAAAAGAAAGATATCTAAAGAAGCAACTTCCGATCTTTGCTGCAGTTACAAAGATAGTAATTACCATCTCCACCCTCCCATATTGGATATCCTGGATAAACATGTATGGTTTCCACAAGTCTCTGAGCTGCTGGTTTACAATCTAAGTCTTTTTTTTTCCCCCAGAAGAAAATATATTATGAGCAATCCAGCCATTGGACTGAGAACCTTTAATCACATCATATTTATACACAGTAGTGTTTATGTGTAAAAAAAAAAAGCTGTTCCCTTTTTGAGCTGTGAATTATCCTGTTGAGATGGTTTCAAAAATCAATAGGTTTGTTTCTGTTTCCTTGATATTAAATTGGATAATAATTTGAAACAATAAACAGCTGCTTTCTTATTCCCTGTTAAGACACTTCACAGCACTTTGAATAATTGTCTTCTTATTTTAAAAAGTGCTATTATATGGCTGAGCCCTTAAGGTCATATATGGAGTAAGATTAGTTTTTCTGCTTTCTCTCAGCAGGCAAATAAACCTATTACAAACTCAGACAAGATGAAATAAAAATGCTACCTTGCCATCTATTAAGTTAGCTTCACAACTCTCAGTTTGCTTCCTTCAGAGTTACAATCTATCTAATTATACTCTATTAAATTAATCTGTTAATCAGCATGGTCAAATATCTTTATAATAGATTGATACTGATTAGGGAATATTGTGCCTTAAATTTTGAGTCAGTTGGTAGCTTTCTCATCTGCTTTGATTGCCATTTCATGTAAGATGTATTCAGGAGGGTTCAGCCAAGGTAGATGGCTAATTCTTTCTTCTATCATATGAGTGCAGACCTTGTCTTCTCAATTGTAAAGGAAGGTAGCGAGATGAAGGATTTTATCCTTTGATCAACCGAAGGATAAAACTCGTTTGGAATATTTTTTATCAAAGCAGTTGGATGATGATGATGATGATGACGATGACAATGATTTTACCTTCTTGCAGACAGGTCCTTTCAAATATGCTCCAGGACCTGACAGGCCTGCAAATATGCTCCTAAATGCTCAACAATGGCAAAGCCAAGAATGATAACTTATTAGGCAGCTTTTCCAACAGCTTCAAAAGGAACTGCAGAAAGTTTGGCAAATCATCATTAAGGCCTCTGGAGGACTGTAAGGTGATTCTCAACAAAACTAGCAGAAATGGAGCAGATAGCCCCCTTTTACTACTCTGCATTTTAAAATCAGAAACAGTGCACTGAAAATTTGAAGTTTTGGATGTTACTGATTCAATAATCGGATCTGTGAGATTGCAGAACATGAAGAAAATGTAGACTTGGTTGCATTATTAATTACCTGGATTATTACCTGAATTAACAACATATGCCGTTGGCAAAGATATTGCGGAAGTATGCAGATCATTTGGCCAAAGACCAAGGAACATGATTATCATTATTATTGCCTATTCATCCAACTAATATCACAGTCTTTAGACTAAGTATTTTCCAATGGCTCAGGATCTAACCAAAAGGCTAGGAATCAAGGTATTGTTGTTGTTGTTGTTATTATTATTATTGCCCTCAAAAAGAAGAAATTTGAAAATCTGCTTAGAAAATATTTTACACTTTTACAATTTACATTGATTTATTAAGAGAGGCAGGAATTTCATACAAGGGGGGGTTTCCATACAGATTTCTTGGTGCTATGGAGAAAAAACCTGCTGCAATGACCACGAAAGCATACATGTAAGAGCTATGTGAAGCATTAGATCTCTTGATACTGAATGCTGCTAAACTCTGCCAATTCTGGGCAAGCTTCCTTGGCCACAGATCATTCAACTAATGATGGAATTGCCTTCAAGGAATAAAATGAAAGGGATTTAAAACCTGATATTCATGATGGCTACTTTTCTACTTCAAGGCAACACGGCTGACCAGCAGCACTCTCAGCAAATTGCAAATTGCGTGCATTGTGTGCATGTAATGACCTCATCACCCAAGTGCTACTATTATGTACTTGCCTCCTGTTGTCTGACTCACATAAGTTATAGTATTTGCATGAGGGAGTCATTACTGTACTCACATGCCATCATTTGCCGCCCTGGCCTCTCCACAGTGATGTTCACCTGCCTGAGTCTTTTCACTTCACCAATAAGATATGAAACAACAACTTGCCAGCCATCTTGTCTGCATAAAGTCCACTCAATTGTTCAGATTCCTACTCATTATGTCTTACTAACCTTTCAGTCCTTCAAAGGCTATTTGTTTGCTTCCTTGGCTTTTGCCTAATCACTCCTTTACTAATAGAAGTGTGGATAACAATGGGGATTTTGCTAAAATTGCATAATTACCCCCAGAGAACCTTGAGTTGCCCCCCAAACCCTTCAAAGATTTACAGTGCCACTCCTTGTCCCTAATCTTACCTGGACCAGAATGCTGTGATTTTCTTACCTTGTGTAGAGTTATGTCATTTGTTTTATATCTTAATTGCTGCAAGAAACTGGAAATTGTTAATTTGAATATGAATGTTCCTTGTAATTTTATAGGCAGTATATATGATTTTTTTTTACTTAGATGTACAGTTAAAGTAGATGCTGATATTCATGACTTGCAGATTGCTATGCAAAAAAATCTAAATAATGAAAGTTAGTAGAGAATCAATAATGCCTGGGAAGGCATTTGATAGAATTCTCATCAGAAGGATATAACAGGTGACAATGAGCAAAATGTAGCAGTACAGTGGAGCTTTGAGTCAGGCAGGGAGTATGCAGACCAGATTTTTGCTCTTCAACAGATCATTGAAAAATGTGTGATTATGAATGTACATTTTAAAGGAAGCAAGTGAATAGGCTTCAACTGTGAAATGCTTTGCATGAATATAGACTTGAAAAATTGGTTGCTCCATGCAGTATGGGCAATCTATGGTAGAAACAAAGCATTTGTGAAATTCAAAGGAATCCTTAGTGAATGGTTCAACACTGAGTAGAAAGTAAGAAAACAGTGTGTGTTGTCTTCTTCATTGTTTAAGGTATCTATGGATAAATGTATGCTTCTGGTGTTGATAGAGGTGTGTTAGCTGGAAATGCAAATATACATATACCTTTATATGCAGATATCATCTTATTTACTGAAAACATGAATGATTTGCAGCGAATGTTAGATTGTTTAATGCAATGGGGAAAATGGAGCTGAAAATGAAACTGAAAACCAAAGTAGCTGTGTTTGATAGGGAAAATTGAAAATTAATTCAAAAATGTCAAAAACTTAATGCAACTATATACCTTGGTAAAATAGTTATTAAAGATGGGGAAATGGTCAAAGAAATTTTAAGATGTACAAATACTGGTAGGGAAGTATGAGTAGTATGTCACTTTATGAGGAATGAATGTTTGCCAAAAGAAATGAAAATATTTCTGTATAGAGTGTGCTTCTTCTCCCTTTCTTATATGGAAGTAATAACTGGGTCTGTCAGGAGATATATAAAATTAAGTTGAATGCAGTGGGAATAGGGTACTTAAGAAGTGTGTATAGTGAAAGAAGAAGATGCAGGATTAAGAATCAATGGGTTCTGAATGAAAGTTCATTGAATACAAGAGTGAGTGACCTACAAAAGAAGTATGTTGAGATGATTTGGTCATGTGGCCAGAATTGAATGAGGATCAAATCACAAAACATATATATGAAGAGTAAGTAAGCTGAGAGGAAAGAGAAGACCAAGGAAGTCCTGGTTGGATGCAGTCAATGAGATCTTCAAAAAGAGAGAGGGGGGAGAAGTTAGAACACAGGCAATCTATGAATCAGTGTATGGGCATGGTGGAAGCGAGGATGGCTTGCAAGAGTAGAAAGTTATAGAGAGGCATACTGAATGGAGTTGGTGTTTACCAGAGTTAGTCAAAGTTCCTTTCCTTTCCTTTCCTTTCCTTTCCCCTATACTGCTTACCCTTTTCTTGTGCTTTGCCTAGTATGGCTTACCTCAAAAGAAAATAGTGTGATCAGTAAGGTAAACATATATGTAAGAGATTCAATTCCTGATATTGTTCTCCTGCAAGTGTCCCACCATGAAAATAGACTACTCCCCTAATCGTTTTTAAAGCTTGAGTTGCATGTCTACCAACCTTCAGGTTCTCTGAGATTGATTATGTACCATAAGTCATTTTTGACTCCTACCAACCACATAGATAGACCTTCTCCAAGACAATATATCCCTACCTGTTCTTTCAAGTCTCCCAATGGTGCACTCATCACCACTGTAACTGAGTCCATTCACCTTGCTGCTGGTTGTACTCTTCTTCTCTTTCCTTCCATCTTCCCAGCTTTAGAGCCTTTTCCAGAGAGCTGGGTCTTCACTTAATGTGTCCAAACTAGGATAATTTGAGCCTGGTTGTACATGTTTAAAGTGTGGTCCCAACAACAAAACCCTATTCTGGGAAAATCCTATTCATCATACAGCTGAGACTAACAAACATTATATAAATTACCTTATTTCTCCCAGGGTTTTAATCTTTATTTCTCTTCTAATGGGCTTCTTCTGGGCATGCTCATTTAATGCCCATGATACCACTTTGATGGCTGAAAGTGAAGAGGAACTGAGGAGCCTTATGATGAAGGTGAAAGAAGAAAGTGCAAAAGCTGGCTTGCAGCTAAACCTCAAAAAAACCAAGATTATGGCAACCAGCTTGATTGATAACTGGCAAATAGAGGGAGAAAATGTAGAAGCAGTGAAAGACTTTGTATTCCTAGGTGCAAAGATTACTTCAGATGCTGACTGCAGTCAGGAAATCAGAAGACGCTTAATCCTTGGGAGAAGAGCAATGACAAATCTCGATAAAATAGTTAAGAACAGAGACATCACACTGACAACAAAGGTCCACATAGTTAAAGCAATGGTGTTCCCCGTAGTAACATATGGCTGCGAGAGCTGGACCAAAAGGAAGGCTGAGAGAAGGAAGATAGACGCTTTTGAACTGTGGTGTTGGAGGAAAATTCTGAGAGTGCCTTGGACTGCAAGAAGATCAAACCAGTCCATTCTCCAGGAAATAAAGCCAGACTGCTCACTTGAGGGAACGATATTAAAGGCAAAACTGAAATCCTTTGGCCACATAATGAGAAGACAGGACACCCTGGAGAAGATGCTGATGCTAGGGAGAGTGGAGGGCAAAAGGAAGAGGGGCCGACCAAGGGCAAGATGGATGGATGACATTCTAGAGGTGACGGACTCGTCCCTGGGGGAGCTGGGGGTGTTGACGACTGACAGGAAGCTCTGGCGTGGGCTGCTCCATGAAGTCACGAAGAGTCGGAAGCGACTAAACGAATAAACAACAACAAAAATCGATGGAGATTTATGTACCTCTTGTTGCTAAGTTTGAAGGATAGATTATAAAACTATTTTCCCCTCATAATATCTTGTTTATGGCCACTGGTCAGAAGGGGAAAGGGATTGAATACACACAGACACACACACACATATATTCTCATTCATTCTTTTCACAAGCTGCTGCAAAATTTTAAATGCAGTCAATGCTATCTGATTTTCCTGGTGTTACCTATTTTTAAGAATCTGCAACCCTTCTTTATTCTTCCTTCCCTATGCACAGATTTCATTTAACTCAGTTGGGCTCATATTGAATAAGCACATATATGTTTATGTACAAAAAGCAATTTAACTAAATGTTCTACAGAGAAAAAGGGCTTTTATGAATGGCTTTGTACTGGCTTGCATAAGAGAGAGTTTGGAAGAATATGCTATTGTATTATTTGTGTGGCAAGCTTAGTGTTTGTGTGTAAAGAGGTTTCAGTTCTACTCATGTTTACCTGGAAGAAATTTAATTTAATTTACTGAGTACACTCAAATAAGCAGGTTTTTTTTAAGTGAAACCTTTGCTTACTTCTGAATAGTGTGTTGAGGAAATGTGTATGTAACTGATGTTTCTTTTGGAAGTGCGCAAGGGGAAAATGGCTTTACCTACTTTAAATTTGTCCCCATCAAAATTGGAAAGTGGTCCTTAAAACTGTCCTTAAAACACAGTGATGTTGTAAATGCTTCTCTACTGGTGAACATAATGGAGTAAACATAAAAGAAATCATTATCTGGATGCCTTATTTGGCTGGCTTTGTTTAAAGACTAGGGTTGTGTAATGCTTTGGATTTGATTCCAAAAAGTTGCTTTAGAGGATTCAGCTGTCTTAATGTAGCATCTGACTACAACTCTTTAAAGCAGCCACATCTTTTGGGGGATCAGAGGGCAGCCTTGCAATCTTGGGGAAAGATGCAGGTGATTTCAAGAGTTGCAGACAGACACTATGCTTGCACCCTGAAGCACCTTTTCTGAATTATTTCTGAAGCACTGAGCAGACCTAGAAAAAACTATCCCTTTAAACTGTGTAGAGCTATGACCCACTAAAATGAAAAATGAATTTGTGTGACCCACCCATGATAAAACTAATAATCTCAATGGGGTTATGATTGGGACAAAAAGTAAATGTAACAATTCCTTTTCATAACTGCATTTTAATTACAGCTTTTGATACCATAGACCATGGAATCCTTCTGGACCAACTGTGGGAGTTGGGAGTGGGAAGCACTGTGTTATTGAGGTTCACCTCCTTCCTCAGAGTGATGAAGGGAGGGGAGAGATCATGCCCATGGCTCCTCACTAGTGGGGTACCCCAGGATCTGATGCTGTCCTCTCTCATGTTTAACATTTTATTTATTTATTTATTTATTTATTATTCAACCTGTATACAGCCTGACTCTCAATGACTCTGGGTGGCTCACAAACCAAAAAATTACAGTAAAGCCAAATAAAAAGGAGGTAAAAAGATAAAAGATGGCAAGAACAACAGACTGGATAAAATGAAGCAAGGGGTCTCACTTTTCTGTGCAAAGGCCCTGGGTGAAAAGCCAGGTCTTCATGGCTCTTCTAAATAACAGCAGAGTCCAAATCTCAGGGGCAACCCCATTCTAGAGGGTAGGAGTTGCTACAGAGAAGGCATGCTTCTGGAGGCCTGATAGATGACATTGTTTAATCAAAGGAATCTGGAGTGCACCAATCCTGCAAGATGGAATCAGCCAGGCAGATACTATGGGAGACAGGCAGTCCCTCAAGTAACTAGCCCTATGCCATCTACATGAAACTGCTGGGAAAGGTCATCTGTCAGTTCAGGGTTCTTTATCATCAGTATGCTGAGGATACCCAGCTTTACATTTCTACTTGGACTGTACAAATGAAGCTGTTGTGGTACTGACCCAGGTCTGGAGACTGTCTGGGCCTGGATGGGCAGAAACAGACTTCGGCTCAGTCCTGACAAGGCTGTGGCTGTTTGGCTCCCAGGGCTCAGGGACATTTCCATCCTTGGTCTTGCATGAGATCACACTTCCCCATTCAAGACTTGTGTGCAACTCAGGGGTCCTCCTGGACTCACAGCTACTAGTCTAAGAGCAGATGGCAGCTGTAGCCAGGAGGGCCTTTGCACAGGTACATCTTGTGGGTCAGTTGCACCTTTTCCTCAAACAGGAGGTCCTGCAGGTGGTCGCTCACACCCTGGTGACCTCATGATTGGACTACTGCAGTGTGCTCTACAAGGGCTGCCCTTAAAGACTATCTGGAGGCTACAGCTGATTCAAAATGCAGTGGCCTAAACAATAATGGGCACTTCTCATTGTGCCCAGGTGTCACTATTGCTACGTGAGTGCATTGGCTGCCACTTGGCTTCCAGGTGGAGTTCAAGGTGCTGGTTGTTACCTTTAAAGCCTTTCATGGCATAGAAATTGGTTACCTGAGGGATCACCTGTCTCTAACTGTTTCTTCCTGCCTGGTATGTTCCAGCAATCCAATTTCAATTCCTGTCATGAGTAAGGATGGCAAGCAGGGGGCTCCCATCCAGACTGTCAAGCGCATGCGTAGCACTGATGAATTGTTCAGCCATTCAAAGAGACACAGATCGGGACCGCCTTAACCCTTGGGGGTTATATGTCTGGGTTTTCCCCACGCTTCTTCAGTTTGTTAGGATTCCTGTTAAGTACTAGCAATAAATACTAGAGACCAGTTCCTTGTCTCAGTGTGTTTCCTGGTTGTTAGGACAATTCCCCTCTATTAAACGTTGTAATCTTTGTCATCTTTGTCATCATCAAGGGACAAAGGAAGTTGTGAGGAACATGGGTTCAGATATCCCAATAGTAAGAAATCTCTCTGAAACCAGTTAAGTCTCAGTAAAGTATTTCGTTTATTGAAAGATACAGTACCATCACCCTCTGCATCAAAAGACTCAAGTAATTGTATTTTCCCCTGTCCTCTTCTTTTATCAGACCCAAGTCCCCACCTTCGTTTGAAATCAAATATTTACAACTGCCTTCAGTTTTACAACATGAGCTTCAGCAACATTCTTCACTGCCCATTGGCAGATAACACTTTAGCCACAGCATTCTGGTGTCAACTTGCTGAGTCTGTGAAGTGTCTAATTCTTGCTGGTTCTGTGATGTTTCCAGCTCTCACTCACATCAGTCAAGTCTCCCCCCTCCCTTCTTTACAACCCATGACAGAGGAAAAGGCCCAGACAAACCTCTGACAGAAGTGAGCCTTCTCTGTTGCAGCCCCCACCCTCTGGAACAACAGCCCCTCAGAGATATGGATGGCGCCTTCTCTCCTGGGGTTCCAAAAAGCACTTAAGACCTGGCTTTGGTCTCAGGCTTGGGGTTGATATGTTGGGGCGGGGGCTGTTGGATTGCAATAGTTAAAAAGCTTTGTTTTAATCATTTTTTTTTCATTTGGGCTGTTTTGTTTGTTAATGTTTTTAATTGTTTTGATTTAGTATTGTGTTTCGTAGGCTGCCCAGAGTCCATTGGAGTTGGCAGCTATACATTAAATAATATAATAATTTAATTATATTTAAATATAATTTAATAATTATATTTAAATATAATTAAATATATAATTTAATAATTATATATTAAATCTAAATAAGAATAAGAACAATCTAAAACAATAAAACCTTGCAACCTTATAAACTAAAACATCTTCATTGGAAACAAACCAAAAATCATTGGAAATAAACACACACACACACACACATTATCATTCATATTCATTTTACATCATTCCTGAAATCTGGCTTTTGTTTTTAAGACAGCCACCCTAGTTTTTTCTTCCCTATTATTGCAGCAACTGATTTTGTTACCAGCTTGTGCAGGCAGAATGAGAATGAACCTGGCCGTGGGTGATAGAGCTGTGGGTGTGCAGATCATGAGGCTTGTGCACCCAAACTTGGAGCCCTGCCAGAACTCATTCTGGGCTTTGCTTGGACAATCTGGCTGCCAGCTTGCCTGGGCAAAATGCTAGGGAGTGCTGCCAGCAATCCAGCTTTGTATGTGTACATCATTAGGCCATGCTCCACTCGTTTCTCTCCACTGTGCCCATGGCTTCTGCCTTCAAAGCGAGCGCCCCGCCAGCTTAGGACAAAAGACACAGGAAACCTAGAGCTAGAATCAGTTTAGCCATGGAAAAGAGCTGGTTAATTAATGTAAGAAGAGAACAAATGGCCAAAGGAATGTAGACCTCCCTACAGAGGTTATTTGAACAGGCTAATTTGAACAGTAAATTGAATCTAGGATGGAAGCTGTATGGAATGAGGTTGCAAAAATCCCAAGCAATGCTGGTTCATGTTGATTTAATGCTGAGAGCTGTAAAACCACTCAGAAGCATGGGAGAGGGAAAGCAAGTGGCATACAGCTGCCTTGCTGCTGTGTTTTTTACCAGAATCCTGTAGTCCTCTTTTAAATGCCTTAGATGAGAGACAGGAATGCAAGGTCATTCCAAGAAGTCATGGAATCACTTCAGGGAAATCAAAACTGACATTCATCTAACTACCATGAGACTGGAAGGCAGTTGGATACAAATGGATATTTAAAGTTAAGTACAGTTAATAAATTAGGAAGATGAATGCTATAAAGCCAGACTAGTAGCCAAAGGATATTCACAGAAATCTGGCTGGAAAGGATTATGAAAAGACATTCACCCCAGTCTTTAAGTCTGAAACACAGTAAGGAACCTACTTTGTATTGCAGCAAGTAAAGAAATTCATGTGAAGCACCTAGATGTGAAAACAATCTTCCTGTATCATGGTAATAGTGAACAATATATGGAGCAAACTCCAAAATCAATAGATCCAGGTGGGGCAGATTAAATCTGCACATCGCAAAAAAGCATTTGTGTACTAAAACAGGTAGTTATAGCTTGGAATGAAAAAGTTAACCAAGTTTTGATAGAAACTATTTTTTCAGGAAGTAAGACTGACCGTGCTTACATTTCAAGATGATAGACAGAACAGTCTATGCTTTGATATTCATAGATGATTTACTATAATCAGAAGGATGATGGAGATGAAATCACCCAGCGTCCTAGTGAAAACTTTGAGATCAAGGTAGGATAAATTACATACCAGCTCAGAATGCAAACAGAGAGAGAGGAAGCAGAAGTTTACTATTCAACCAAAGGAGCATGATATACTGAGTCATTTCAGAATGGAAGACGTCAAGGAAGCAAAGATCCCCATGGCTGTGGATTCCTAGGAAGGGGAAAACTCAGAGGCCTAGAATACACTGGCAAACAATAATCACTACTGAAAGGTCATAGGGAAGCTACTGTGCATAGCAACCATGTTGAGACCAGACATCTCAGCAGCAGTCAGACTCCAGCCCCATCCCAAACTGCAGTGAAGAAAGTGATGCTAAAGGAACAATGGCTATGAAGCTGAAGTTACCTGCATCATCAAGTCTAAAGCTGACTGGCTGGGTTGATAAGCACAGGACCAATGATAAGAAAGATCATGAGTCTACAATAAAACACATTTCCCAATTTTAGAGGGGACTGTTAACTGGGCTAGCAATTAGGGCCTACTGTGGCTCTGTCCGCCATAGAAGCTGAGTATACAATTGGCTCCACCAACTGTTGACTCACTTTGAGTCAAATCCTTGACCAGAGAAAAATACTATATTAGAATCATGTTAGAAGCTCATTTCATACTGGAAAAATACTGGAAAATACATTTCATACTGGAAAAATACAGGGATACATGGATGTGGCGGAGAGGGAAGCACCATTCTGGAGGTTTTTGACCTGAGACTTAAACGATGTGGTTCAGGAGAACAGGAATGAGTATAAGCATACGTTTATTCTTTTCCCCAAATGGTAGATGTTTGATATCCCCTGAAAACTAGGCTTAGAACAGGATACCACTTTAGAATCTCAGCCAATGAAAACAATCACCCAGTGTGGGGAGTAAATTACACACTATTGGGCCAATATTGTGCCTGGCTCTCCTTCCTGCTTGGACAGCCTCCTTTGACTCTGTTACCAAGATAATTTGCTGAAACCAGTTCTTTTCTCTACCTCTGTGGTCTCCATACAACTGCCCCCATATGGTAAAGGGAAGCAGATAAATATGACCTTGTGGCTTTCTGGCTTCTTGTTCATAGACTAGCACTTGGTAGAGCAGCCATGAAGGCCTTGGAAAAGATATTCAAATGCTGTGATGGGTCTATACCTACAGTACAAAGATCAGAATTGTGCAAGCAATGGTATTCCCTGTGACACTATGGAAGTAAAAGTTGGACTTGAAGAAGCAGGATAGGAAGAGTATTGATGCTTTTGAACTTTGGTTTTGGAGGACACCTGCAAATAACATGGACAGTCAAGAAAATAAACCAATGGATCATTGAACAAATCAACCCAGAGTTCTCACTTGAGGGACAAAAGACCAGGCACCCATTATCCTACTTCGGACACATTATGCAAAGACCTAGTATGAGAATCAAGCCTGCCTCTGACTCAGAAATTGAAACCCTTTCTGAGTCGGAGAAGGAAATAGAAACTTACTGGGCTGAAACCGGGAAAGCTAAACTTGCAGATGAGTCAGCAGCGTGGGACCCCTCAGAAGGGGTTTCAATTTCTGAGTCAGAGGCAGGCTTGATTCTCATACTAGGTCTTTGCATAATGTATCCAAAGTAGGATAATGGGTGCCTGGTCTTTTGTCCCTCAAGTGAGAACTCTGGGTTGATTTGTTCAATGATCCATTGGTTTATTTTCTTGACTGTCCATGTTATTTGCAGGTGTCCTCCAAAACCAAAGTTCAAAAGCATCAATACTCTTCCTATCCTGCTTCTTCAAGTCCAACTTTTACTTCCATAGTGTCACAGGGAATACCATTGCTTGCACAATTCTGATCTTTGTACTGTAGGTATAGACCCATCACAGCATTTGAATATCTTTTCCAAGGCCTGCTCTACCAAGTGCTAGTCTTTGAACAGGAAGCCAGAAAGCCACAAGGTCATATTTATCTGCTTCCCTTTACCATGTGGGGATTTGAATCCTCCAATCAGCGCCAACGATGGGCAGAAAAGCATGCGAAGGAGAAGGCAGCCCAATTGGCTGCAGAAGGGTCCAGGCAGGTGAAGGATTGGCATAAAAGGCAGATGCACAAAGAGGAAGCTGCCAGAGACAACCGATCCTACAAGCCTGCAGCATCTGCAGAAGAGTCCCTACCAGCTTTGGAGACAGCGTCTGTTACCGAAGAGGAATCAGTGCCATTGATCTCCACTGAAGAAGACTTAAATCCTGCTTCTGCTGCCATTGAGGATCCTCTTATCGCCGACCCCAGCACCCTCAGCCTTGCATCCACCCTTGGCTCTCTGTGGTCATCTTATGTGCATTCCAGGCACGCTTCTCACCCTGTTTTGGGATTCCAGCCGAGTCCAGCGTCTCCAGTCCAGCCTTGTTGTGCCTCCAGTCTGCAGTTCCACCCCAAGTCTCTGGTGCAGCCTTGCAACATTTCTTGATTGCCGGTTAGCTCCAGGTCTCCCATGCCGCTTCGGTGTGCCTTTGACCTCCAGCCTTCCAGTGGATCTTCGGTCCAGTTTAACCATGCTTTGAGTGCTTGACCTTGCTCAGGAGTTTCACATCTATCTTGTTGTGAAATCTATCTTGTTGTGAAATCGAATTGCTGCCTAGTCCGGGGCTTCCAGCCAAGTCAAGCCTTGCTCCAAATTCCCAGCCTTGCTCCTAGTTCCTAGTCCAGTGAATCCAGCCTAGTTCAGGGCTTCCAGCTGAGTCTAGCCTTGCTCTGAGTTCTCAGCCTTGCTCCAAGTTCCTAGTCCAGAGTATCCAGTCTAGTCCAGGGCTTCCAGCCGAGTCCAGCCTTGTTCTGAGTTCTCAGCCTTGCTTCAAGCCTCCAGTTCCCAGTATCCAGTCCAGCCTGAGTCATCAAGTCCACTCCAGTCTGGTCCTTAGTCCTCAGAAGAGTTCAAGGGGCTCCAGTCAGCCCCATCTGGTGTTTCAGCATCAGCTTGATTTGAGTAGTGTTTCTGTTCGAGATCTGTTGTCTTCAGCTTCAGTAGCACCTTGCACTCCAGTCTCTTCCAGCCTCCCAGTCTCCATTGGAGAGTCCTGTTCTGCTGCCTTGTTGCAGTCTCCTCCTGCAATCTTGCCAGTTGCCTTGCCGCTGCCCAGTTGGTCTTTATAGAACCCAGTTCTTTCTCAATTCAAAGGACTTATTTATTGTAAATAATTATTTAATAAAGAGTATTTTGAGATCTAATCTCCCTGGTCGCCTCTAGTCTGAACAGGACATCTAGCTCTGTGGAGAAGAATATGCAATGCTGGGAAATGGTGGAAGGAAAGAGAAGAAGAGGACGACCAGCAGCAAGTTGTATGGACTCAGTTACAGTGGTAGCAAGTGCACCACTGGAAGACGTGAAAGACCTGGTTAGGGACAGATCATTAGGGAGAAAATCTATTTATGTGGTTGCTAAGAGTCAACATCAACTTGATGGCACATAATCAGTCAATTTACCAGTGTGGACCCAGGCTAGAGGGCATGTACCAGGTAGGTAGGAAGAGCAGGCCGTGAGACATGTGCAGATATAGCTGGAGGCCTGTCAGACCATATCTTTCTCTCTACTTTGCTTAGACAACCTCATAGCAAGTTCATAGCAACCCTGTTCAAATTTGCTCACAATGCTACAGGGAATTGTGATCCACAGTTTGAGAACCCCTGATTTAAGGGTTCAAGAGACAAAGTATATGCTGGTTGGGAGGGGGAGGAGGATAAAATGTTGTTCGTTGTGCTGTGTGAGGCACATTGATATACCGTGTCCCTATATTTGAGTTTGCAATGTTGGCAAGCATGGAATTGCCATTTATGTATTTATTTATTTTTAAAAAGCAGTGTTTGTAGTCATTTAAAACCTCAGTCACATCCTTCTTTTTCATTTGTTCAATGTACAAGATTGCACACCTGGAACATATTATGGAGTATTTTTTTCTTAGTGAATTGCATATTGCATGTAATATAAAGGAGAGCTTTATTTTTAATCAAGAAAATTCCTCTCCTGATTGTCTACCGGCTCTTCTGCGGGACATGTTAAAAGCTTTTTCAGAGTGGCTTTTTGTATAAAACACTGCAAGGCCCCAAAACCTAAATGAATCAACCAGACAGAATATAATCAAAGACACTGACTATTCCACTTCTACTCATGCGTGCAGCAGGAGTATTTCTTTTTGTTGTTGCAAAATTGCTTCCAAGTAAACAGAACTAGAAATAAATCAAATATAAACATTTTGAAATCATCTTAAATGTTCCTACTGAGAGAAAACTATTAGCCAGATCCTTGAAAAAAATTAAAAGGCAAACTGAAAAAAAACCCCTCCCATGTAGCACCAGAAATTGTTTAGTTCCTCAACAAAACATTTTAGAAACTTTTTTCGTCCCAGTTATATAGCTCTACTTTTAATGACTTTAGAAAGATTGATGGCTTTCTTAATCAAATTGAACACAGAACTAGTCATCTTTGACCAATCTAATAGCCAAATGAGCAATTGCTATAATTAAAAGTCTTAGAGATGGAAAATAATAACCACAAGTAGGTTTACTACTGAGTACTACAAACACTTAAAGATGTAGTTACACCTCATTTAAAACTGTTATTTCACAATCCTCTACTAGGTCGAGGTTGGGAACTTGATAAACTTCTACATAAGCTCAGGAGTGATCTAGGGTTCTTGGACTCCTATAGACCAGTATTAACACACACTTTTGAAATGTTTACATCAGTTCCCGCACAGAGAATCAATTAATTACTTTGCACTGGCAATGAGTTTTCATGCTGAATCAGCAGATGGTAGATTCAGTCAGATGATCATTTGATGTCGCTCATTACTCCAACACAGTAAGATTCCCTGCAGCTCTTCTCTCCTTAGAAGAATAGTGGGATGGTATTATCTTTTTAAATTACTTTGAAGAATAGGTTTGGGGGATAATTTATTTCAATCTTAAAACAGTCCTATAAAAGTTCACCAACACTGAGAATAAATATTCAGAGTTTCAAATTATTGCTTTGAGGAGAAGCATGAGGCCTGGATGTTCTCTTTCTCTGTTCCTCTTTGCAGCTGCCACTGAACAACTAACAAAGATAATCTGAAATCACATTACTAGGTAGTTGCAATATTTGCATTGAATATAAGATTGACCTCTTTTGGGGATGACATTTTGATTTTTATTTCTAACTCAGGAAAAGCTATTCTACTTTTATTTCAGGAACTAGCAGGCTTGATGAAAAATAAACAACCAATTGTATCTTTTCCACTTCTTAGTGTCAACAAGTCTGAAGTAACAATTTCAAAAACTTTCAGGGTACATACTTATATACCGATCATAGTATTTCCTTTTGTGATATGCAACGCTATGCAAAGTGCAGAAAGGGAATAACAAATAGTAAGCTAAAGAAATTGAAGGCTAGATAAGGAAAGGAAATATAGCTAAATATATGCAGTTTTCTTGGGAAGGTTTTTTGGAAGTGGTTTGCCATTGCCTCCTTCTTAGGGCTGAGAGGGAGTGACTGTCCCAAGGTCACCCAGCTGGCTTTGTGTCTAAGGGGGGACTAGAACCCAGGGTCTCCTGGTTTCTAGCCTGGTGTCTTAACCACTACACCAGACTGGCTGTCAAACATATGTTACCTGAACACCATTCTCTATATCTCTCTATACCTCTCTATCTTTGCAAACCATCTTTGATTCTACCACATTCATACGCTATTCATACATTGTCTTTTGTTCTTAAGCTTTCAGGAATGCAATTCAAATTTCTTTTCTCAAATATATTGGGGCACTAATTGCAAAATTGCTTGGAGAATTCGTGCTGAGAAATTATAATCCACTTGTGAAAAAAAATAAAATCAGTTTTAGGCAAATGGAAAAAATTAAATATATTATTCTTGAGTGCATTATTATAGTTTAAAATTGTTAATTTTTTCCACTTTTTCCTATTTCAGTCTATACTCATTAGCCCTCCAAATGATGAACTTAAATCCTGACAATCTCTTTTCAAAACATTTATCAAGCAGAACAAATGTCCTGGATTTCTATGATAGTTAACTATAGAAAGTCTAGGGAAACTGAATAGAAGTTCCCAAGCTCAGTCTCTATCTAGCAGAATGTCATATATACAGCACACATAATCATGGATTGTGTTGGAATTGCCTTCCATCAATACAAATTGTTACTTTATTCCTTTATTATCAATTCCTGTACCAAACATCCCTATGCCAGGCCATACTTAATATGTTGCAAGATCTCAAAATATATTTGTAAATTTAGTACACTTTCAAAATAATTATCTTAAGGATCTAATTTCAGAAATGTATTAATGGTTTATGGATACATGATTTAGCATAGATTAAAGTTGATCATCTACGAAGCTACATGATCTCTTGTGGTTGTGTGTATGTGTGCGTATGTATCTTCGAGTCAGTGTTAATTCCTGGCGACTGCCTGGACAAGTCCCTGCAGTTTTCTTGGCAAGATTTCAGAAGTGGTTTGCCATTGCCTGCTTCCTAGGGCTGAGAAAGAATGACTGGCCCAAGGTCACCCAGCTGGCTTTGTGCCTAAGGAAGGACTACAACTCACCGTCTCCTGGTTTCTAAGCTGACGCCTTCCTTAACCACTACACCAAACTGGCTCTCTCAAATTAAAGTTCATCATCTGCAAAGCTGGATGATCTCTTGCTATTCTCTGCCCCTTAATGGAAAAGGCTCTGGAATCAACAGCCAATAAAAATACCTTCAGCTCCATTCTGGGAAACAGCATTACAATGATCGCATAAATGGCACTTAATGCTAATTATATGCAAAACTCTGTGTTCTGCTATCAGGACATTCTACTCTTCACTAAAACTTTGTTTTCTTTCCAGACCAATCTGGCCTTTTCAGGGGCAGTGTGTCATTTTTCTAGAAGTGATGATTCCAGAACTGAAAGTGGTTTGATGTAATCACTACCTGTTCTGGTTACTTGAGGGACTGTCTCTCCTGGTTGTCTCTCCCTGTCCTTTTCAATTCAGCAGGAGGGGCATGGTTCAGGCCCATGGGGCAAGGATGTCAGCAGGCAGGGCCCAGAAGTCAACCCTTTTCTGCTGAAGCGCCTGCCCTCTGGAACATCCTCCCACCAGAAGTCAGATTGGACCCAAACCTGCCAGCCTTTCATAAAGCCTTAAAGACCTGGTTCTGTGCTCAGGCCTGGGACCTGGCTTCTAGCTATGCGCCTGGTAGTTGTGGTTTTTTCTCAGCTGTAGCTTATTTTAATTTTTGTACATGTATCTGGTTTTTTTTTACTTTTGTTTTAATATTGTTAGCTGCCCAGAGTCATTTACTGAGATAGGTGGCCACATATATTGATTAAATAACTACATAAAATCACTTTGGGGAAATTGCTCTTTCAGTAGTTGGATTACCATGTTTTGTGGATCACTGGAACATTCTTGGGACACAGCATTTTATATTTTCCTGTATAACACTCGTCAAGTTATATCAAACATTGCCTTCTATTTTGGGGGGTCCTGGTACATTTCTGGACATGCAACTTTCTTGCCTATGCACTAAGATATTTTTTGAAGCAATGTTAGAAATTAATATTACTGTAAGTGGCAAAATATTCAGTTCTTTGGTACACTGCTTCTCTCTTGAATGTACTGGGCATTAATCAATATGTTACTTAGAGGAGCATGAATAGTAATTTCATCCTTTTGGAAGAAAGTGGCAAACCTTACCAGGCAGAATTCGATACCAATCTGTCTGTCTCTGAAAAATGAATTTGCAGTATTAGAAAATCAAGAAGCACAAATCAGAAATATATATTTGTGGAAATATAGTCTCATTTTATTTTATTTTATATTTATTTGACACAATCAGCTGTCCTTCTGGTAAACAGACTTCTAAAGCAACATCTTATTATTTTCAGATTAATCTGCCAAGCATCCTTGTTTGTTGTTATTTTCTACCTAAGAGAAGAAGAGGGCAGAAGAATTCATCCACAACATTCATGAAGGCTTCAGCATGCAATGACTCCATATTTACCTACAATGATGATGATGATGATGATGATGATGATGATGATGATGATGATGATAGTAATATATTTTCTTGTGGAGTCCTTGGGGCTCTCTGAGCCTTGTTGTTTTCTGGCAGACGTTTCATTGCCAGACTAGGCAACATCATTAGTGCAAAGAGGGAGTGGGCCTTGCTCTCAGGTTATATACCGTGGCTTGCCCCGCTTGTGTTGGTGGGGGTGTTGTTCTCTCCTTGGGAGTTCCTTGATTGGGCTGTTGTTTGCTGCTTGATTGATTGCCTGAGTTCATAGTTAGGATTAGGGATGATGAAGATGCTTTCTAGTCTGGCAATGAAACGTCTGCAAGAAAACAACAAGGCTCAGAGAGCTCCAAGGACTCCACAGTTCAACCCTGAGCTACAAATATTCACTTCAATTGGTACCACATATGGGCATCAAATGCTCCAGAAAGCACGCAAATGGGAGAAATTTTCAGGAAGGCAAACTTCAACCAAAGAACAGCTGTTCTTTCTGCATGAATACCTGCCAGTCAAATGAATGCCTGCCAATCAAAACCTCTAGAGAATTCCTGGAAGCTTGGCACTCAGACAAAACAGCCATCAACAGGCACATAGAAGTAAATAACATTTACATACCATTCAAAAGAGACAAAAGACCAGAACACATCCTTGCCAACAATCAATACCCAGATATTCAAAGATTAACACTAGGATCAACATCAGATGAACAATCAAACAGCACAATATACCCTAATCAAGGAACTATTAACTCAGTCAATCAACCAAGTAGCAAACAGTCCAATGAAGGAACTCCCAAGGAGAAAACAACACCTCCACCAACACTAGCTGGACAAACCATGGTATATAAACAGAGAGCAAGGTCCACTCTATCTTCACACTGAAGATGTTGCCTAGTCTGGCAATGAAACGTGTGCAAGAAAACAACAAGGGTCAGAGAGCACCAAGGACTCCACAGTTCAACACTGAGCTAACAATATTCGCTTCGATATATTTTCTTGTTCCTAATTGACAGTTCCTAATTGACAATCACATAAGTAGTGATTACACTCAAACCTGGTCTCTAAGAATTTTTCTGTATAGACTCCTCACTATAATATAATATTGGTGAAGGACTGAATGGAGGATGTAATGAAATTTTGATGTTTTCTTATCTGATTGTGGAACTGGCCAAAATAATTAAATTATTGAATAGAAATTGAATAGAAATAGGTAATGAATTCTCCTAGCTGGATTATACAACCAATCAGAAAAATGCAGCTTTTATATTCGCTTGTTTATACAGAATTTGTGCTGTCCGATGTGCTTTTGATGTACCAGTTGTTTTGCTTAAGCATCCAAGCTAAATTTTGTACTGTTTGTTCCATTTTCATGTCTGTAGTACGTTGGTTTTATTGACAGCTTATGACTTGTTAGAATGACCCTGAAGAATCTCAGCTGTGAAAGAACACCTGGAGGTCAAAAGACACTGAACCTCATCAAAGCAACTGTCACTTTGACCTGTTAGCGAAACATAGCACGCTCTGGAGTTTGAATTCGGACAGGAGGTATTAGTTCCCTTATTGCAACTCTGAAGAGCTTTGGAAGCAACCTTTGTTCCATTATCTCTGATCTGAACTTTATAGTTTGCATTATCATTTCAAGCAATATTCTGTAAAGTCAAAATTAGCTCTCCAGTGTGATTACTCAGTCAAGATGGTTTATGCTGCCCCAATAAATGAGAAACTATTGGGACAGCATCTGTGGGCCTATGTTCAGACCGGCCTTGATGCTTTGCTGAGATGAGGTATCTTGCCTTCACAAAGTGCTTTTTTGAGTAACGTGACTTAGCAAGGTGAATTACACCTTGAAGGTAGATTTATTGTAATTTGAAAGACAGATAATAGATAATAGATAACTCTGGGTGTGTGTCATGTTCACTGTTTCAATGTGCACTGTACATCGTAACGTTTCACATGCCATGGTGCTGACACGTGTTTCTGTTTGGGAGGGAGCTGCTGTGAAACCTTGTGCCAAGCTCTGTATCTGTGTTCATTACAATGGAATGTGTTTGGGTTGTGTTCTCTGCTCAAGGACTTTTCCCGTGGACCATCAGAAGCCGTTAGGAGCACCCGGGATTGTGAGCTTGGGAAGATTCTACTGGGGGAGGGATCTCATTCGTACCGAGGGTTTTAGTTTGCATTTGGCACGCTTTTTTCATTCTCAGCTTTCTTTGTGATCCTGCATACTATTCTTTAATAAATCAGATATCTTTGTGATCCTGCTCATGAGTCTGATGGTGTTTTAGAATAAGCAATCCTTACATAAAGCTGAGAAGCACCAAAGTTGTACCGTTAGCTCCTACCAAGATTAGTTTCTTGTGAGGGAAAATAGTTAACGATGGCCGAGTCCAAGCTCACGACCAGGAGACTTGAGGAACCGACTGGCTTGATGCCCAAGTCAATGGTTAAGAGTGGAGAACTGAGCCTCACCCCAGAACCTTCAGGTTTCTGGCAGGATTCGAGTTCCAACCCTGAGGTGGAGGAATCCGACGATGGGAGAGCACCAGAGCAACTGGTACCCAGCGAATTGCCTGCAGAGTTGATCACCTGGGATGAAATGGGAGAACCCAGCCAGGGACGTCCCAGGTGTCCTGGAAGTATCGGTTCCCGCTGACCCCAAATGTAGAATCTACCACGGTATCAACAGGGAGACAGCCTAACACACGAGGGAGGGAGGAATCTCAAACCCCTGAAAGGCTAAGAGTGGTAGAGGCCAAAATAGAATTGATGGAGTACATGCTAAAAAACCTGTCTCTGTCATGGGGGGGGGGGCAGCCAAGGCACGAAGGAGATTCCAGCTCCACGCAATCATCCTCCATCCCCTCACCTGGACCGCTGGCGGAACAGGGCCAGAGACGGCACCTGGATGAATCTCCACCCCGCAGAGTTCGACCATCAGTGTCCCCACCCCGAGGAGGGAGAACTACTGTAACCTGGGGCCCAACCACTCAAGCAGCCACTGATTCAGCTCCAACAGGAGTGGGGGTGAAAGACTTTTCTGTCAAGTTTGATGGGGATCCAACCAAGTTCTCTTTCTTTCTCACTAATGCTAAAAGTTACATGAGGCAGTTTGGACCATACTTCCCTTCTGAAGAGGCTAAAATAACTGCCATTGCCACCAAGTTGAAGAGATGAGCGGCTGACTGGTATGTTCAATTAAGTGAGGCTGACTCCCCTGAGCTTGAGTATTTTGGGGACTTCATGTGGGCGTTAAAGCTGCATTTTGAGGATCCTCTAGCCAAGGCAAGAGCTAAAAAGGCACTGAAGGATCTTACTCAGGGCCAACTGTCTGTAGCTGATTATGCCCTGGAGTTTAAGGCTTTAGCTGGGAAAATCCCCAACTGGTCTCAATCAACCTTAATAGAATGGTTTAAAGAGGGACTCAACAGGGATGTCCTGCGGTGGGCGTTGTGTAGAGACGACCCAGAGACATTGTATGAATGGATCTGTCTGGCCGGCAAGGCTGAGCACACCCAGCATACCTTCACACAAACCAAATGACCTGAAAAACAACCAGCCACCATGAGGGGACCTTGAAGTGCCACAACTGCTGCCCGGCCAGGCTATACAGCCTGGGAAGAGGAGAGAGATCAGCACTATGTGAGGGGTCAGTGTCTACAATGCGGAAAGGAAGGGCATCAAGCAGCTGATTGCCCAAAAGCCAAGGCTGGAGATCGAGGGGGCAAGCTGCTGGCCAAATTGCCACCCCCCTCGCGGCGGATGACAGCAGCCAAGGGGGCAGCTGACGCTGAGGAAGTGTTCTACTTCTCCGGAGAGGTTGAAGATGACTCTAAGGAGCCGGCGGGAAACGCCAACCACCTGCCCTGAAGAGCGCCTGTGGGCAGGTGGGGGAGGATGGGCGTGAGGATGCTATGGTGAGTGCTGACTGTCCCACTTTAGCAGTAAAAGTGAAATTGGGCTCCCGCACAAAGACTACAGAGGTCTGGGCTTTAGTTGACTCTGGGTGTTCCAGGTGTCTGATTCACCCTGATCTAGTTGCTGCTTTGGACCTGCCTAGCTTCCCCCTCCAGCAGCCTTTGATCTTCACACAGTTGGATGGTTCAACGGCGGGGGGGGGGGCAGCAACCCATTTCACTGGAACTGTCACAATGCAAATGGGCAGCCACTGTGAGACTTTAAAATTTGTAGTGGCACCTGTTGGCAACCCCTTGGTAATACTGGGGATTCCCTGGTTGACCTATCGAAGCCCACCTATAAATTGGGAACACAGAACTCTGACTTTTAAGGATGGGTTTTACCAAGCCCCTACCGCGGAGAGAGCTTCAAGCGCGGGGGTTGGAAGGGCTGCAATTGCCATGCCACGCCCTAGTTTGGCATGTTTAGAAGGCTTGCCCAATCAATACCAAGACTTTGCAGACGTCTTTGGGGGAATGGAAGCAGATCAGCTACCCCCCCCCCCCCATCGGAAAACTGACTGTGCAATAGAGTTGGTTCCCAACGCTCAATTGCCCAAGCCGAAAATTTATCCAATGACTCAGAAGGAGCTTGAGGCATTACGGGACTTTATTGACAAAAATCTGTCAAGGGGGTTTATTGAACCTGCAAATTCCCCAGATGGGGCCCCTGTGCTATTCTGGGAAAAGAAAGATGGCACGCTTCGACTCTGTACGGACTATCGGGAGTTAAATTCCATCTCAATTTCCAACAAGTACCCTCTGCCGCTCTTGAAGGACATGTTAGCTCACTTCTCTAAGGGCAAGATTTTCTCCAAGCTCGATCTTCATGAAGCCTATTTCTGCATCCGCATACGAGCTGGAGATGAGTGGAAAACCGCTTTTAATTGTCCACTGGGTTCATTTCAGTACAAAGTCCTCCCTTTTGGGTTGGCAGGGGTGCCTGGAGTCTTCATGCAATTGATTAATGAAGTATTACATGATCATTTGTTTAAAGGAGTCCTGGTTTATTTAGACGATGTTCTCATTTACACTGAAACCGAGGAGGAACACGAACGCATCCTCAAACAGGTGTTAAGCAAGCTTAGAGATGCCAAGCTTTATGCCAAGCTTTCCAAATGTGAGTTTCACAAGACCCAACTTGACTATCTAGGTTATAGGGTGTCTGACAAGGACATTGAAATGGACCCTGAAAAAATTCAGGCGATTTTAAGTTGGGAACGTCCCCGCACCCAGATGCAATTGCAAAGTTTCCTCGGGTTCAGTAATTACTATTGCCAATTTATCCAGGGATTCGCTGAGATTGCTTTGCCCCTCACTGATTTACTCCATACCAAGGGCTTGGGGGAGACACGCAAAGTAAAAAACCCTGGGTCAGTGCTGAATTGGACGCCTGAATGCCAGGCAGCATTTGAGAAGTTAAAAACCCTCTTTATTGTTGAGCCTATTCTACAGCACCCCGATCCTGAATGCCCCTTTGTGGTCCAAGTTGATGCTTCTGACTCCTCAGTTGGGGCTATATTGTTACAAAGACATTCTGAAAATCACTTAAAACCCTGTGCTTATTTGTCCAGAAAATTTTCTGAAACTGAACGCCAGTGGCACGTTTGGGAAAAGGAGGCTTTTGCTGTAAAAGCCTCTTTGGAAGCCTGGCGTCACCTCCTGGAAGGCGCTAAATGCCCTTTCAAGGTTTGGACCGATCACAGGAATTTGGAAGCCCTCCGCACCCCCCCAGCGTCTGTCCTAAACAAATTCGCTGGGCTCAATTTTTCAGTCGCTTTAACTTCCAGTTAAAATTTATTCCAGGAAAGAAAAACTTTCTGGCCGATGCTTTGTCACGTTTACCTCAGGACCTTGACCACATGGCAGATGTGGTTGAGACTGTTCTCACTGAACCACAACTGGGCTTAGTTGCTGTCACCCGGAGCCAGATCCGTGCGCAGGCATCCCCACTCCCAGCCCAGTCTGGGAGGCGGAAAGTGCAAGTTCCTTGTCATTTACAGAAGGACTTTCTCCAGGCACTGAAATCTACACTTGGTTGCTAGCTAATAGAGACAATGTTTCTTTTGAAAATGGTCTGGCTTGGGAGGAACACCGCCTTTATGTGCCTGAAACTTTAAGAGCTGATGTTTTGCAGCGTTCCCATGATGATAAACTTGCTGGACACTTTGGTTTTGTCAAAACCTTGCATTTGGTTCGCCGTCAATTTTGGTGGCCAACCTTAAGGCGTGATGTAAAAGACTATGTTGTTTCCTGTCCTGTTTGTTCCATGTCAAAGTGAAAGGGAGGAAAACCACAGGGGCTTCTACAGCCAGTGGCCATCCCATCCTGTCCCTGGGATGAGATTTCTATGGATTTTATTGTGGACCTACCTCCCAGTCAGAAGAAAACTGTCATTTGGGTTGTAAATGATTTTTTCTCCAAACAAGCCCATTTCATTCCATGTGCGTCCATCCCGTCGGCCCCGCAATTGGCCCGACTATTTCTCATCCACATCTACCATCTCCACGGTAGCCCCTCCCGTTTGGTCAGCGTCCGCAGGACACAGTTTACTTCCCAGTTTTGGAAATCATTTTTAAAATTGATTGGCACCAAACAGGCGCTGTCCACATCATCCCATCCTGAGACTGACAGATCTACTGAGATTTTGAACTCCGCCCTTGAACAATTCCTTAGAGCATACATTAACTACCATCAGGACAATTGGGTGGACTTGCTGCCTTTTGCTGAAGTGGCTTACAACAATGCTGTCCATCAGAGTACCGGGCAAACCCCTTTTCATGTGGTTTCTGGTCACGACTTTGTTCCCATTCCTGCCACAACCCCCTCCCCAATCCTGTTCTGCCTCTGACTGGGCTGTTAAGCTTGCTGATTCCTGGCCGGTGATTCAACAGGCTTTGGCTGATGCCCAGGCTGCTTACAAGTTTCAAGCCGATAAACATCGTTCTTTGCAACATGATTTCAGAATTGGGGATCAAGTATATTTATCTACCAAATTCATCAAGTCCCCACAACCCGCTAAAAAACTTGCTCCCAAGTTCATTGGTCCTTTCCCTATTGTTGGTCTTATCAATCCAGTTACTGTTAACTTGGAGCTGCCTCACAATTTGAAACGCTTGCACCCTGTTTTCCATTGCAGCTTGCTCAAGCCTGTCCACCACTCCTCCCGCTGGCATCCCCAACCTCCTCCTCCTGCTCCGATCATGATTGACAGCCAAATGACATGAATGTTTATTTATTTTATTTATCACATTTTTCCTCCACCCATCTCAGCAATGACTCTGGGCAGTTTACAAACAAATTTAAAGCAGTAAAAAATTAAATATCAATTAAAATAACAAAATTAAAATTACAAAATATACATATACCAATATACTAAAAACTCTACAATATAAAATATGAAATCTAAAGCCCATGGTGAAATCTAAAGCCCATATAAAATATGAAATCTAAAGCCCACAGTCTTGATAAAATTCTCCGGGCCTCTTCAAGGTGCCAGCCCACCCCATGACGAACTATCCCCCCTCCCACCCCAAGCGAGGTGGCACAGCCATGTCTTGAGCCCCTTTTGGAAGGCCAGGAGAGTGGGGGCTTGTCTTATCTCTGGGGATAGCTTATTCCAGAGGGTGGGGGCTATGACAGAGAAGGTCCTCTTCCTGGACCCTGCCAATCGACAATGTCTCATGGACAGGGTCCGTAACATGCCCTTTCTGCCTGACCAGGTGGGACAGGTCGATGTGATGGGGGTGAGGCCAGAGCTGCAACTGGGGGGGGGGGCAAGCGTGGCATGTGCCCTAGGCACCGTCCTGGGGAGGCGCCAAAATGAGCACTGGGGGGTTGCCAAAATGGGTGCGGAATCCATGTTTGCCCCAGGTGACAGAGACCCTAGTTGCAGGCCTGGGTGAGGCAGTCCCTCAGGTAACCTGGACCCATGCCATGTAGGGCTTTAAAGGTGATAACCAACCTTGAATTGGACCCAGAAGCAGACTGGCACCCAGTGCAGCTTGCACAGCAAAGGTGTTATATGGGCTGTCTTTGGGGCTCCTAAACCTGCTTGTGTGGCCGCATTCTGGACCAGCTGTAGCTTCCGGATACTCTTCAAGGGTAGCCCCATGTAGAGCGCATTGCAATAGTCTATATGGGAGATGACCAGGGCATGAGTGACTGACCGGAGAGAGTCCCAATCCAGGAGGGGCGTAGCTGGCGCACAACACAAGTTGTGCAAAGGCTCCGTTGGCCACAGCTGCTAGCTGCTCTTCGAGCAGGAGCCGTGAGTCCAGGAGGACCCCCAGGTTCTGCACTGGATCTGTCTGGGACAGTGCAGTCCCATCCAGAACCAAAGATGGTAAATTCCTGGATGCTAAGAAGCCCCCAACCCACAGCCACTCCATCTTACCAGAGTTCAGCTGAAGCCTGTTGTTCCCCATCCAGACCCCCACAGCCTCCAGGCACCGAGCATTAATCTATTTCAAATCTTTATGCCTTTGAATAGTGTTTGTTCTCCTTTTCCATCAAAAATAAGGTTTATTTTATTTTATTTTATTTTATTTTAATGTTATTCTTAAAGTCAAATAATTAGATGAGAGATGCTTTTGGTTCAGTGGAATAATTTTCATTCCTTCTTGGCAAAGAGATTAGGGTTTTTCTTGTTTTGTTTTGTTTTTTAAGAAAAAAAAGTCCAAATACATGAGACTCAGGTGACTGATTTGGAAAGCCACGGACCCTAAGCATTTTAATTGGGTTCCTGGCTTATCTGAGCAAGGCGGTGTAGCCCTTCTGCAGCTTACAGGGTTTTTGCTGCATTCATTTTAAAGCGCCAACACATTCCCCAGGCCAACTTGAGTGATTATACAAAAGCTGGCTTATTGATTGTTATACTTTAACATCTAATATCATGTTTTCTGCTCAAGGATTTGTTTATTGTTGAAAGATTCCCTTGCTTGCCAACAATTAGTGAAAACAAATATATGAGAAACCGGTCCCATACCCAAACAGCAAATTGCCTTTATTGTTCATTATCCAACGTACATAGCAGGGGCCCTGAGTCAGAACTGCATGACATTTCCCATTAGGTTGGAAAATGAACTGCTATTTGTACTTTGTATATGCTAAAGTACAGGTATAACATATCACAGATACTAGATAACTAGGAAAAATAAGGCTGTTCCTGTCCTGCTGGATTTGGACCACTAGATGTAGGATCTATTGCTTTAGGGGGGAACCCCATGATGGATTATCATGCTCCCCAAGCACAGTCAGAGGACACAATACCAAAATCAGAAAGGTCCTTTCTCTTTAGAACCAGTATTTTTTCATTTTGATTAATAAGGCGGACATAATTCCAAATTTAATAACTCAGACTTGTCTTCTAAATTCTCCCCAGTGGTGCTAAAAGCCTTCACTCTACCAAGTACTGGAAGTCGCAATAAAACTTTGTGAAGTCTATAAACTTCTAGGCCTTGATCCAACTCCCATTGACATAAACAGAATACTTCTTTCAACAATAGCTCCTGCCAACTTTACTCAGCAGCCAGATTTAAAGCATCCCAGCCAGATCTGCATTTGCTGGGTTGATTTTCACAGCTTACCTCAGTTGACCAGAGAAAAATTTAAACCCTAAATGCAAACAACAGTCCCTTATTTTCTCACCTCCCCTATTAGAACCATGGAAATGCTCTATCGTTACTAGTAAGTGTCCATCTATTTTAGGTGCCTGATCTTTAGTTTCATTAAAATTATAAAAAGTTAGGGTCAACCTTTTTTTGGAGAAGTGTTCTGATCTAGGCAGTTCTATGAAGACAGCTCTAGAGATGTTGGTATCCAAATTCAGTGGCAATCCTGGCAAACCACAATGACACCAAAATAATGGCACACCTATGGTGACATCATCATGCAGATGACACATGTACTTGCATCCCAATGTCTGATGCAAAATCATAAGTTATGTCATTTGTGCAATGATATCATTCTGCATGTTTTCATCATTTGCCTCCCTTGGCCCTCCTGCAGACACCTGTGATTGAATGGTGAAAGACAATGATTTAAACCAAGGATGGAAAGCCTTCAGGTTCGCTGAATTGCATATTTCAGTAGCTGCAGTAAGCAGGAATGCTGCTGAGTCAGGTTGGAAGTTATAGTTCAGCCATTTTGGAGACACAGGTTCCCATTTCTGGTGTAAAATTTTGCCCACAATGAAGACTTTCTTTTATGATGCTTGCTAAGAATCCTAGTGAATGATAAATATGAGTGAATGAAAGAAAGAAACTGAAGGAAGTGTTGTAAATGTCCATGAGTTGCTGAAGGTAGGAAATAAACAGATCTTTCCTCAGGTTTAACGATGCAGAACTTGATGCCAGAACACTCTGATAAATGTTCTCTAATGCTAAGCATTTTACTCTGACAACTTTAAAAATAGATATGTGCTAGATTTCTAAAAACAAATTTGCCAGAGAAGCAGAATACATGAGCAAATAAGGCTCAGTGACAGAATTATACTATAAAACTCATGTCTCCTATTTACTGTAGAAGTAAGCAAGCATGTAGAAGAACTTTAGAATAATTTGATTATGTTTTACATGGATCCCATTATGAGACATTAGCAGCCAGAACATTAGTCTCACATAAGATTAAAACTGCAAACAGTACATGAGTAGCAGCAGTGGGAGAGGGGAGGGCATAAAAATGGACACATCTACAATCCAGGGAAAAAGAAAGAATAAAGTTACTCTGATAGTTTCATAAACTGCAGTAGCAGAATCATAGGTAGTAAACATAAAATATAATTCAGACCACAGGATAACACACATACTGTTAGCCTCAGACATCTTACTTTTACAATCTGCTATAGTTTCAGATTTTAGTAGAAATTATGTATTTATATGAATGATCTTTTTTTAGCAGGATGCAATAATATTTCTCTGAATGTTGCAAGCATCATTAGCCTTCTTTTTAAATTGGCATTAGATTAAATTACAGTATTGGAATATGACTTTTCAGACAGTTTCCAGATTATCCCTAAATGGTCCTGGGCCTAAAAATGTAAGAAGCCGTACCTCTTAATTGATCAGGATGAGCCATGGGTTGATCTTTTGAACCAATCCTAAATTATGAAAGCCTCGTTCTAGGAGGAATGAATACATGATGAGTGAATTCCATTAGGAACCTAGGAAGCTATTTCACAGTGAATTAGGTGATTAGTCCACCAGTGTTTCTTTGCGGATTAACAGAAATTCTGAAGTTTTTGACAGAGATCTCTTTTTGTCCTATTTTGAGATATTGGGATTATATCTGGAAACTTTTGCACATGAAAACATGTGTCTTGCTATTGCTTTATGTCAGAAAAGTGTGCTGTATGTCATAAATATATATTTTTGAGGAAGTAGCCTTGATTTTTCACATAGTGGCTACTCCTAAGTTTGAGAAAATTATATATTCAAGGGAAATCCTACCAATAGATCTTTTAAATTCTTATCCAAACCCCTTTAATTAAGCCTGCTGCTAACTCCCTTACTAGCAGGGGGGTTCCAGATGGATGCTCCCCACCCCTCTGATCCAATACAACCCATAACATTTCTAATTATGAACAGACAAAACCTCTTTACTTTCCTGCAGTGCAGAACCAGAGGTTGACAACCACTCTTATTTCTTGCATTAAAATAATAACCATATATGCAACCAGATTTATACAGATATATAAACCAATGGATGACTTTACAAAACAACAGCTATTAAACTCAGTAGGAATGAATGAAACCACAGTCCTGAGAGGCTTGCTTGGAGACTGCAGTCTCTCTCTCACACACACACCTAAATCAAAATTGTCTTGCAGAAATCTCATGAGCAGTTTTCTTTCTCCACTTCTTGGCTTTGCTCAGGTCCTCTTGCATCTCCTTCTTGCAGGTCCCAATCCAGACTGATTGATTATATCACTTTATATGGCTGTCCAACTCTCATTTGTGGTTCTGGGTGGGTAACATAGGATTTAAAAAACCACAATAAATATCAAATAAACAACAGAAAAGACTATAAATATCAGTCAGACTTGAGACCTATAATCTAGCTCCAACAAGCACAAAAAACACATAAAACAGGCTCACCTGACATCTTGGCCCCTGGGAATACCCAGGTCTTTAATGGTTTGCTAGCAAGGATGAACCCAAACAAAACTCTAGGGATATGATGTTCCAGAGGGAAGATGACACAACAGAGAAGACATGTTTTCTGGGTCCTGTCAGATGACTTTGTTTAATAAACAGGACTGGAAACATGCTACTCTATGAGCCCTGGCAGAAATAATTGAAGACAGTTCCAAAAATAATCCAGCCCTATATCATGAAGACCTTTTAGGTGACAACCAGCATTGCATCCAGAAGCCTACTGGAAGCCAGTGTAGCTTGTGGAGCAGTGGTATGACATGACCATACCAAGATGTGCCTGTAACCACTTGTGCTGCTGCATTGTGAACCAGTTGCAGCTTCCAAGTGTCTTTAAGAGCAGCCACATCTACAACATATTATAGTAGTCCACCCAGGAGGTGACCAAGGCACGAGTGACCATGAGCAGTGGCTCCTAATCCAGGAATGGATGTAATTGGCATACAAGACAGATTGTGCAAAGGTCCTCCTGACCATGACTGCCATTTGCTCTTTGAACAGGAGCTACAAGTCCAGGAGGACCCAAAACTGCACATCAGTTATATCTGGAGAAGAAGTACATCATCAAGAACTAAAGATGGAAAGCCCATGGATCCAGGGGGCCCTAAAACCCAAAACTGCTCAGTTTTACTAGAATTATGCTGAAGCCTGTTCTTCCCCATCCTGACCTCACAGCTTCCAGACACCATGAAAGAACCTCAGCAGCATCTCTTGGTTAGCTCAGGATAGAGATGTGTAACTAAGAATCATCAGCATACTATCGAGTCTGACGCCAGCAAATAACCTTGTCTAGTGGCTTCATATAGATGTTAAATAGGAGTAAGGAGAACATAGAATCTCAAGGGATCCTGCAAAGCAGGGGCCTGAACCTGGACTTTCTACCTCCCACCAATACCAACTGGAACCAGCCCTGGAGAAAAGAGAACCCCTCAAAAACCCTGGATCCCCCACTCCTACTCCTACTCCTAACTGATTGCTCCCAGCATTTTGGATTACTAATAATATGATCCTTAGTGCCCTCAAATACACCAGATTTTACAACTCCAGATATATTCAACTATCACTGCTAGAACACTGAGTAAGCATGAACTAGGGAAGGTTGCCTTAGATGTGAGCCTATCTATACAGTATATCACAAGAAAAATAGAAAGCCACTATATATATCATTGCACTCTTATATGTGTGACTATAAAATATTGCTAAGGCAATGACTATGATTCTCTGAAGGATTAAAATATAGTGTTCTAGCTTTAGAATTTGGATACTGTTTTGTAAATCATGGGTGGTAGTACAATCATTTTGGCCTTAAGCTTCAGAGTGTGCTAGGAAGAGAGTCAGAGGTTGTATATATGTGTACTCACTCATTTGCATATCCCATTTCACACACATACACCTAGCGATTCATACATCACCCATCTCACCAGGCATACAGACCCCATTCATTCATATTCACCCACGCATGCGTCAACAACACCATGCTGTAGACTGTTTTATATTGGTGGGATGATAGTAGAGCGTGGCCAGGATTGTATACAACAGATCACAGATACAACAGATGGCAGTAGAGCATTCATGTTAGTGAACCCATCAGCTGCTCTCCTTGCAACCATAGCAAACAAATCCTCCCAAATCCAGAGCCAGTCAATACATAACAAAGAGGAGATCATCATAACCCATCGGACACAAGGATGCTCACAGTACCCACAGGAAGATAGAGAAGCTTATAGACATTATAGGGATTAGTTTGAGTGCAACTAACTACATACGGTAATTCCAAGAGGTGTTTTGTTGGCTTGCCTCCCAAACAGGAATCTCTAAATTTGAATCGCATCTCATTTCAAGCAAGATTTGGTGGAGAGAAACCTCAAGATCCACAAAACTTATATTGAAATGCTACTGATCTCATTTAATGTCTTGTAGCATCTGCCAAAATTTCAGTTTGCCAAAGCAGACCTTAGGGCTATTTAAGCCTACTCTATTTTGCATCTGGATCTTTGGTTCTGAAAGAAGCCCAACCATGCTGCAAAGAAGGCCAACGCTGTGTGGATTCTGAAACATTAACTGGAAAAAAAATGGAGCTTGCTTTTCTATGCTCTTCTAAAAAATACAAATAAAAAACAACTGTAAGCACTTTTTGTCAGAATGTTATAACATGTTGAATAACGTTGGAAATTATAAATGGAGAATGGGATTCCTAGATTTTGGAGGAAGTGGTCAGAAGTTTTTGAACTGCTCTCTTAAAATCTGACTGATAAAACAGCTCATGCAAAGTGACTTAAATTTGAATTGACTGAGATGTTTGCTCCAGTGCGTCGGTGAGTTCCTTCAGTGAAAGGAAACTTTCAAACTTCACATTGCCCTGAAGCTTCTACCTGTCACTTGCCAAAGCCAGATAAGGCTTATGCCAGGCAAACGTCTCTTTGGACTTTGGCTGGAGAAGACAGAGAGGCATGTACCCTGGATAGAGCACTTGCAGCAGCCTTGCAGGAGGAAGGATTGCTACAGCTTTCACAGCGTTCTCCAAAGTTTTGGCAAGCAGAGCAGAGAAATCAAGCAGCGCATCCTTCATGATACTCACAAGAGGTTTTGACAAGAGGCCCACCGGAGGCCAAGAGCAGATCACCAAAGCACAGCCTCCCAGAAGCTGCTAGCCATGCAGCTTCGTGGAGCAGCTTTTGGGGAGTGCTTTGCATGAGATCCTGGAAGCAAAGGACACCTCTGGAAATTCACACAGCCCTAATATTAAAGCGTCCATGCTTTTGATGCTCATCACCAGAACAGAATGAAACATACAGGAAAGCTAGACCCCTTTGAAGAAATAAACCACGTCCCAACCTCACAGAAAACAGGAAGGATCTCCAAATGACACGCTTCCCATTCTTACTGTGTATTCTCTATAGCCTTTGTTTTCAAAGAATGTAAAGAAAGTTACAGCAGAAGAGAAGCTTATAGTAAGGAATATCTGCAGCAAATGTCAGGCAGATTGATTGGATTTTTTGTAAAGGGAAAGGGCAGAAGCAGGGAATAAGGGACTACCTTCTTACTCATATGGATGGAAGATGGGAAACGTTGAGGGGCACAACTGGTTAGATGAAGGGCTCTCTTCTCCCCACCCGGCTCCCAAGATACTATAATAAGCAAAAGGTGTAGCCTGATCACAACAATCACACTGATTTGAGACCTACATCACGCCCTACTTTTTCCCTCCCCGCCAAGAAAGCAAAAGTCTGTACGTCTTTTATCTGCAGAGTGTTCCCAAACCACATATCAGAGTAGGAACTTCATAAACTGGAGTCAGTGTAAATTGTAGCCACCTACTTTGCCTTGAGTGAATTAAAGACTACTCTGAACTGGCTTGATTTGTTCTGGACCTGGTGTTTTCAACCAGGCAGAATGCACCCGTAGCAGAAACCATATATTATGAAATTCATTTTAATAGAAGGTTTTAATGGCAACTCTAAAACGATTTTTGGGGGAAAAATGCATGTCTCAGCTCTGCTAAAATTGTTCCAACTAATGCTAAATTGCCTGCTGCCATTGTTACTACTGGCATTACCTCTGTTCCATCCTCTTGTTCCAAAATGCATGATTATATCACTCTGGTGGATGCCATAACATTTTTCTTTTTCCTCTGGATACAATAAAAAGAATAGTAGTACATTTCTGTGTACTAGAAAATTAGAATGTTTTCTAATTCCAGTATAAATTAGATCTGTACTGAACAGCTTTTACTTCAAACTCCACATTTTGGTTTTTGAAAGATTTGAAAAGGGTTACAACTTTCTGCAAGGTTTACTTCACAAGGTCACCAACAAAGCCCAATTTTCAAGAAGCCAACTGCAGTTCTAAGAAGAAAAAAGCCTTGGAAAATGTACTGGAATATCTTATTCTGATCCCCTTTCTAGGTTTCTGGTTTCCTTGAAAAGATCAGTGTACAAAAGATCAAAAAGTACATATTTATTTATTTATCTAATTTATCCCCGCCCATCTCCTCCCGTCGGAGGCCTCTGGGCGGTTTACAACAAATGATTAAAACCATCAGAATAATAAAATACTATAAAAATACTATAAATAGAAATAAAAATAAAAAATAAAAATCCAAGCAATGAAACATCTAAAACAGTCCAAGTGTGGGAGGAGTGGTCTATAACAACCCTCCCCACGTAACTCTATTCCCCTCTCCACCCCAAGCGAGGTGGCAGAACCAGGTCTTCAGACTCCGCCAAAAGGCCAGGAGCGATGGGGCCAATCTCACCTCCGGGGGCAGCATGTTCCACAGGGCGGGGGCTACTGCAGAGAAGGCCCGCTTCCTGGACCTGCCAGATGAAATTCTTTTACAGACAGGGTCCGTAGCATGCCCTCTCTGCACGATCGGGTGGGACGGGTTGATGTAATGGGGAAGAGGCAGTCCCTCAGGTAACCTGGCCCCATGCCATGTAGGGCTTTAAAGGTGATAACCAACACCTTGAATTGGACCCGGAAGCAAACTGGTACCCAATGCAGCTCATGCAGCAGTGGTGTTATATGTGCCCTTCTGGGGGCACCAAAAACAGCTCGCGCAGCTGCATTCTGGACCAGCTGAAACTTCTGGATACTTTTCAAGGGTAGCCCCATGTAGAGCACATTGCAATAGTCTATCTGAGAGATAACAAGGGCATGAGTGACTGTTCAAAGGGCCTCCTGGTCCAGGAAGGGGCGTAACTGGTGCACAGCACGTAGCCGCACAAAGCCTCTCCTGGCCACGGCTGCCACCTGCTCTTCGAGCAGGAGCCGTGAGTCCAGGAGGACCCCCAAGTCACACACCAGGTCTGTCTGGGGCAGTGCAACCCCATCCAGAACCAGAGATGTTAATGTCCCGGATACAGAAGAACCATTAACCCACAGCCACTCGGTCTTACCAGAGTTCAGTTGAAGCCTGTTGTTCCCCATCCAGGCCCCCACAGCCCTCAGACACTCAGAGAGGGTGGTCATAGCATCACTTATTTCACCTGGGATGGAGATATACAATTGAGAATCATCAGCATACTGATGATACCTCATCCCATGGTGACGGATGATCTCGCCCAGCGGTTTCATGTAGATGTTAAAAAGGAGAGGGGAGAGTACTAATCCCTGTGGCACCCCACAAAGAAGGGGCCGCGGGGCTGATCTCTCCTTCCCTATCAACACCGACTGGGATCGGCCCTGGAGGAAGGAGGTGAACCAGCCCCAACTCCCTGAGCTGCCCCAAAAGGATACCATGGTCGATGGTATCGAAAGCTGCTGAGAGATCAAGGAGAGCGAGGATGGATGCACTGCATCCATCCCACTCCCGCCAGAGGTCATCCATAAGTGTGACCAATGCCGTTTCCATCCCATAACCGGGCCTGAAACCTGACTGAAAGGGGTCTAGATAATCCGTTTCCTCCAGGACCCTCTGGAGCTGCAAAGCCACCACTTTCTCAACCACCTTCCCCAGAAAGGGGAGGTGGGAGACTGGACGAAAATTGTCCAGAACAGTAGGGTCCAGCGATGGCTTCTTGAGGAGGGGGTGTACAACGCCTCTTTAAAGGCCACCGGAAACACCCCCTCTCCCAAGGATGTATTAACCATCGCATGGACCCAACCACACGTGACCTCCTGGCCTGCTTTTACTAGCCAGGAGGGACACGGGTCTAGATGGCATGTGGTGGCATTTACTGTCTGTAGGATTCTGTCCACTTCCTCAGGTCCAACAGGATCAAACTGCTCCCAGATAACTGGGTAAGCCTGTTCCCCTGGTATCTCTCCAGACCACGCCTCATGCCTGGAGTCCAACTTGGAGCGGATCCGAGCGATTTTGTCCTGCAGCTGCTCAGCAAATTCCTCTGCATGGCCCTGTAGGTGGGTCGCTGAACCCACCTTCCCCAAAAGGGTCGAGTGATCTTAAACAGGGCCGTCGGGCGGCATTCTGCAGACGCAATAAGAGTGGATGGAGATGGAGCATAATGCCTCATTTAAAAGCATATTGAGTGTTCACACATGTGCATGTATGTTTGTATGTATGTGGTTATATATAACTATAGATACACAAATACATACTATATACAGACACAAGATCTCTGATTAACTAACAGTTGCTTTATTAGTTAATTATTAAAGATTGTGGTGGTTTTGCTAATGCAAATAAATGCTGGCAATGACTTTCAGCATTTTTGTTTTTTAAATTATTATTTACAGGAAGGCACATTCTTGCTGAAAAACCAACTGAGAAAGGAACCGGTTACTCAGAGAAGTGGTGCCATTTCTCTTTTGCTGGATATGTTCAAGTGGCAGCTAGAGAGCCATATATCTTAGATGCTTTAATTTGAATTTCTACGTTGAGCAGGGATAGGATGCAACGGCCTACACGACCCCTTCCAGCATGATTCTACTTTAGGATTTTTCAGACGCACTTGCATTCCATAGTGACATCCCTTGCTCAGGATCCAAACATATTGGACAAGTTCTGTGAACCTTCCTATGGGCATCACACGAGTGAAAGAAGCTGCAAAACCCTTCAAGATCCTCTGACCCTCATTCAAATAACACTTAAAGAGCTTGCACTGGGGAAACCAGCTCTCTGCTGGAGCATGGTAAGTGATGCTCAACCCATTTACCAACTTCACGCTTCAGAGATGGAACATAGATTATGACCACCAAAGGTTGGTTTCCTTCACAGCCACAGTGCAGTGGCTCCAGACAGACAAACAGTTCCTCAGTGCATGGACTGATAATCTTCCTTTTAAGATTTTCATGTGTTCTCACAACAGTTCACTAGGAAGATGAATAGTGGAGCCTCAGTTTGATTGTATTTGTCTGCATACTGAAGACTTGGTGTCATTATGGCTTTGATAGATGTGACCTGCCAAAAGGAATCACTTTCTCTCCCTTCCCCACACCCCCAGATTGATATTACTGGTGGGACAGGTATGCATCTCCATAGGAAGCCTCTTTTCAGTGGCTTCCCTATGGCAGTATGAAGAATTTCTGACCATAGTGTCCTAATCAATATATTAGAAGCAGACTTGGGTCCTCTAATATGACTGGCAATAAACCAGGAGTAGGATTAAGGGTGGAGCAATTGTTGGCAGAGAGAAAGGGAGAAATTAAATTGAATCTTCCCTCCTCAAATGCCATTTTAAACACATACAGATTATCTTCCATCTTTTATGAGCCTTCCTCAAAGGAAATCAGCCATGTGTGAGAGATACAATGGGACCTGGCCAGTCAAATTCTTTCCCAATACTGGAATGCTGAAAATGTCAATCATCTACAGCCACCTAGCAGAGAGTGTGAGAAGTGCAGACCAAGATTCCCATTAAGCCAAAGAAAGAGCAGGAGAAATGTGCCAGGTTTAAACTTAAATGAGCATAAAGAAGGAACTGCAACATCACCTGTCCGACAGCAATCAACTCTTAAAAATAGCTGTATTCTGATGTTCAATAAAGATTCTTGACTAGCCATGTTTCTGAAACCTCAGCCAAGTTTGAGCCAGCTAAGGGAAGGAGCCTGATGCTAAAGAATGACATTTTTGGAGAAAGAAGGGGAGCAGTGACCATAGAAAGGATACCTATGTGGTTTGAACCAGAGTGGCCTCACCCTGCTAATGTAGCCACTGCAAGCTGCCAGTGCTGGGACATCACTGAAAGGGATGATGGGATGTAGGAAGACTGAGCACTTGGCATCATACACTGCTGCCTTCCAGCTTGGTGCTGCTCTATTCCTAGTGACAAAACCAGCCTAGACTTCTACTTGGGGGTGGGAGGCGGTGTTGTCTCCATGAAACAGATGCTTGTATGGAGGGAGGGAGCCCATCTTTCTCTCTCAACAGCAAGAAGTGTTCAGTTGGGCCTATACTTTTGTGCTTCAAATCACATTTCCATCCTCTTTTCTATCTGGTTGGTTCAGCCAGCTTTTAAAGACATGATTCTGTTATTCTGGCTTCTCCTTAGAATGAGATATGGGGGAAAAAGAAGCTAGGAGAAAGGTCTTGGCTTCACAAGTCACTGTGCATATAGCCCGGCCAGGGTACAAAGCAGTTCCCAACCAATGAATTATTGGCTTCTATGAAATAATTGCCCCCAAGCTCCAGTGCAACCCAATTGACATTTAACAGGGAAAAAAGCAATAAAGACTTTTTTAAAAGACCGGAAGCCTTATATGGACTTTTTGCTGAAAGAAGAAAAGTCTGAACTGATTATTTATGGATTTGGGGGATTAAAAGGGGCTAAAGAGGGAGGGCAAAAAGTAAGATGGCAATTACTCGATAGAAAGAAGGGTAGAAGTTATAATTCTCTATTTTCTTTTTTTCACTTTTTCTTATTTTTTTCTTATTTTTCTTTTAATTGTTCTTACTTTTACTGTATTGAAAAATTCTAATAAAACATTTTAAACCAATTGCCACTTAACTACCTATGAATTTATAACCTATGCTTCTTATAGCACACATAGACATAAAAATCCTAGGCTGTCCAAGCACATAGCTGTTGTGCCCTAAGAGGAAAAATGTTTGTTCTATTATGGCAAAAAGATGAACTCTCCTAATGCTGGATTTATTTAATAACCCTGTAATAAGAACTTAAGAGGCTGCTCTTTCTTTGCTTTGTAAGGCTATATAATTTCTAGCTTCAGCATCGATTAACACATATCTCCCAAATGTTGTGCATGCACTTTCAACACAGAACTGCCCCATATAACTTGAAAGGCAGCTGAGTTGAAAGATTTTATTTTCATAAATTAATCTTTAAGCAGGGCCCAAAGACGCAATTACATTAGAAGGAACCATATGATAACATGAGATTTTATAAGTGGATAATGAAGGGAGAAGAGGAGGGGAAGAGAGATGAATTATCAAGTGCACTAGTAAGAGGCAATAAAGGAAAAAAAGGAAAAACCAAAACAAATACTGTCCTTTTGAATTAGGACTGTATTTGCTTATACCTATACTGAGTAATTATGCATTTACTGAGACATCCTAGAGGCTGCAGATAGCCCAAACTAATGTCAGATCAAAAAGCTCTATCTCTTCCAGCGTCAGCAGTTTAAGTGATGACAGTGATGCCCACACTTTCTCAACTTTCCTTAATGAGCCACATGTCAATTTATATTAATGTGGCGACATTAAAAGGCATATTCTACAGTTTTAGTTGAAGAACATTAATTAGACTTCAGTGTTGAGGGGTTTTTTCCTTTCCTCACATAGGCAGTTTAATGGAAAACATAAACAAGCAGTATCTTTAAGCATCTCATTGCATAAAAACAACATCCTTAATCAAGACTGGAGAGAGAATGTTCTTTTCCTTTGTTCTCTGCCTTCTGCAAATAATGCTTGTTTGCACTGTCAGAAAGAAATCAGAAATTGTCGCATTACTTTTTTCACTAGCTACAAAGAGGGTAGCATTGTACCAACTGTGGTTTAGGAAATGCCTTGCATCCTTAGATCATAGTTCAAAGAAACTGCAAAGTTCAGCACAAGCAAAATGCAAGCCAAAGCTTCCAGTCCTGTCTGTGTGATATGAAAAGCCCCTTTCTAACTGAAATGTATTTATTTATTTATTAAATTTATATCGCTGCCCATCTCCCCCAACTTCCCCAATCCTGGAAAGTTCGTTGTGGCACTCAAATTTGGGGCACTGCTCGGTGCAAATTACCCAGCAAAAGCCATTCCACAGATTTTGTAAGAACAGATCTGGGTTTACTGCTGAGGTCTAACCTTGCCATCAGTGGAACAGCCTGCAGCCCATTTCTGATCCTGTAGAGTAAGGAAGATGGTATTGATGGAAATATGCAAGAACTGTTGCATAAGCAAAAGGGGCTGAAACATTTTCTAAGTCCAGAGTAATGAGATAACTTTCAGAAGCAACTCAGGAAGACACCTCCCTGATTCACTAGAGTATAAGAAGTGAGGGAAGGTACAGCACCATCAGATCTGCAAGATTCTGTTATTATCTCAATAAAAGTAGTTTTAGCCTTTCCGAGGAGTTGATTTCTTGGTCTGGTCTACCTAGTGGGGCTGACAGATGCCTGTCCTGCTTTCCTCCATTTCTGTATTCTTTGCTTTATGCATAGAGGAAACTGCATGCATAGTGTTGAAAAACAGAGATATTGGACTTAATCTGAATCACATGCAAATATAATGACACACTATCAGCCACTTCTAGAGGATTGGCCATAGTTGCTGTGCATGCATTATTCTGGAACAAAGTCATCCAAATGTATTTAATGTATTATTGCATTATATTTGAAAATCATGCCAACATGTCTATAAACCCATTCAAAATCCATGACAAAATATGTACATAGCTGTGTATTTCAGGCTGGAGTTTTTTTCCCCTATAACTTGAGGAAACAAGATGAAATGCACTTGTGAATGAATATGTACAAAATGTGTATGATTCAGAAACAGGCAGACCCATCCACGCCCACTGTGAAAAGACCATTTAAGGAGGTGACATGGAGTAAAACACAATGAAATTAAGTTAAAGTATCATGGGAAAAGGTCATATTCAAATGCATGCTTGTAAAACTGGCAATATTTTCAAATCATCACCATTTCCCCTCCCCAATCCCTCAAAAAGCTATGTGAAACTGACCCATGATTGTTCTCATGGCTCCCAGTTTCAAAGCATAGACCACCAGCATGAGATAAAGAAACCAGGAAATGGGCTGAGCTGACTCCAGCATTTCAAGAGGGAAAAACTAGATTTACTGCAATTGCACAGAACAGCTCAGCAGAGTTAGGAATAAATTGACTCAGCCTCTGGACTCAACTCAGATCATGAGAATAAGCAGATCTGGAGCTGATTTCAAAGTGCTACAAAGTCTCTAGGTAGAAATGTCCTCAGATATAAGAGGTGCAGCAAGATCTCATGGGCCATATAGGTATCCCTCCTTTAGCGACCACAACTGGGACTGGCAACTAAGTAAAGCGGTCACTAAGTGAAGCCACGACTGTGCTTATGTTCTTACTTTAGCTTTCCTTTGCTTTACAGAACTGTGAAGGCCGTAAATGCAAGGACTGGTTGCAAAGTTACTTTTTCATCACTGTTGTAACTGCGAATAGTCACTATATGAGGTAGTCCCTAAATGAGGACTATGTGTACAACAAAACAAACAGAGCAGAACAAAGACTGCATGGCCAGTAATTAGGAAGAACAACGCTGTGAGAAATATCAGGAGATATAGGGATGGCAAGTTAAAAAAAAGTCTGAAGCTGGAATAATATCCAAACCCTTATAAAGCCAACCGCCTTGCCCAACCAAATCTTTAATGCAAATATTGAGAATGAAAACAAGCAGATGCTTGAGTACTTATCCCATCCTAGTACTTGAAACAAAATAGCTAAAATAAAAAGATAAACAATGCCATCTGCATACTGTTTCTGCCTATGCAAGGACTTCTCTTTCCCAACTGAAGCAATAAAGCCTGCTCTTTTGCTTCACGATCTTGAAGCAGAGTTGATCTGTCCCAGTGACATGAGGAATGCAACAGTCCTCTCTCCCCCCCACCTCTCTTAATAGGCAACTGAGAACAGAAGCTGCTTCCTTTGGCCAATGACACTGTGATCAATATCTTTGTATAATGGCCCATTTGGACTGGAATAACTTGTCCTTCATGGGGAAATATTTCATTGCTAATCAGTATTGATATATCTGTCCTTTCTGCTCCATTTATAACTATTACTATAAATATTGCAGCAAAGGGTCATGTCCTCAAAGCTGACATTCTTTTTTTTAACAATTTTCAGCTGCTTCCCTAAAAAAAAAAAAAAAAGATCAGAATCCAGGGTAATAGATTCGGCAGGTTGCCTTTTGTAATTATGTCAAGCTTTGTGCCTTCATGGCAACAACACAATGGAAGAAAAATGTTTTTGATATCAGGAATTGGGAGTGGGGGTGGGATTGGGATTAGATCAATGGCTTTCCTCCAAAAGAAAGAGGTTTTAAAAATCACATGCACAGTCTAACACAGCCATAACAAGAATGGCCAGATGCAATGGAAGATTGTCTTTTCTTCTCCTTACTTCTATCTTCTTTCTTTCAATCACAAAATTGCTTATAGAGAAAAAGACAGAAGATTGCACAGTAACTTGTGATGGGTGGGGGCAATGGACCTCCTGACAGAAAACCATCAAAGCATTAGGACATTTGGCATCCCTCCCCGGCTTGGCACCCTTGGTGAGTTGGAACTGCAGCTCCTAGTTTTCCTTGGCCTCTCAGCAAGTCTGAGTTTCCTGGGAATTGGAGTCCCAACCTATTTGAAGGGCACCAAATGGGGGAAAGAGGACATATAGTAGAGAGAAAAGCATTGTGTTAGGAAAGAATGTTCCTGTATTGTATTTGATCTATATGTTTTAAAATTCCAGTCTTGGCATAAATAGATGAAACCCTACTTAATTAAAAGCAGGAAGCTAATTTTTAAAAGGGACACTTAGAGAACCGCCACTGAGCTGCTGTCAGCCACTGCCCAGAACTTCTTTTTTGTGCTCTGAGATTGGCCAGGTATTGTTTATGGACAGGGATTTGGTAAATATGTGGTTAGATTGATCTATGGGCGAAAAAGCCTAAATATTATTTGTGTTGTAGTTGATCAGTGTTGTACAATCTCTCCGTATCAATTGAAGACATACCATCACTATGAAAAAGTCTACAGCAAGGAGGCAAGACCCCTTATCTCTTTTTACCAGAACAGTATATCTCCAATGAATGCTGTTGTCATTTCTGCTTTTTGAAAACAGAAAGACCTCAGGAGAGAGATTCACTTACCTCTTACATTGTTTCTTTGACCCTTTGAACATTTTTGAGAGTGATTTTTGAGAAGTTTTATCTCCTAAGTATATATGCATATACAACAGAAAACACAAAATCAAACAGTGTGATCCACAACTGGTGACACTAGCTTTTTCCATATTGCTCCCATGAAGGATTAGGGTGAAAAGGACTGTGCACCTTTCTGTAGCGCTGCTTTCAATGAGGCACAGTTCCTTTGGTCTTTTCCTACTGTCTACAGATGCTGCCTGAAATACAAATCATGCAGGGTTCCAGAATCATGGAAAGAAACACATAGATTTTAAATTGATTTTACTGCCCCCCAAAAGCAGGATATTCAAATCTGCTGTAGGTGAGCTTTCAAGAAGGATATTGATCCAAGCCAAATACTCAACCAATACTAAATAAGATGCAACAATATTGTCCCAGGAGATAATATACAATTGCTTAGTGTGAAAGATTTTAGTTAACATAAATATAATACTGATGTTCCTTGTATTCATACAGCATGTTCCATATTCATACAGATGCATGTACTAAGTTGGCTTCTGGAAAAAAAGGAAGTGACAAGTCCTGTTGTCCAGCTGCCGTGGGTGATGTTCTGCTGGTGGTGGCCAGCTCCCAAATATTTGTGGGTTCTCTGCTTATATTATTTCACACTTGGAAAGAAGACCATCCTTCCTGGTTGCATGGCTAGGAAGATATTTGTTCTGTCTGCATAGGTTGTTAATCCAATCAGAGAAAGCTAGTAGTAGTAGTAGTAGTAGTAGTAAAACCTTGCCATCTTGTTGTAATTTTCTCTTACCTTTTCCCAATAGCAGTTGGTTGTTTGCTTTCCCCTACCCAATTGTATAATTCTGTCCATTCCATAAGTTGGTATGCTGAACAGGACATCACGTTGTATCCATGTAGGCCCTCTTGCATAAGGTTGTTTCTATTGTCCAATCAAACAGGTCCTCTTATTTCTGGTTGGTTTTAGCAATCTGATCTGGGCAATGTAGCCGTACTTACCATTTTGTAAATATTTCATAGAGTTCTTGACATCTTTCTCTGTTCCTGTCTATTGAACTTGTAATTGCAACTCATATGTTCTTCTTTATGATTTCAATATTTTCCCAGTCATACTGTGGCCATTTCAAAAATTTCCACTCATTTCTCATTCATACTCTGATAGGATTCTGCAAAATTAGGCTTCTTGCCATAGTTAGCATACATAAATTGCCCCCAGATTCACAATAAAGACTCCATGCATAAGAGTCAACATATGAACATTGTCTTCCTCCAGATATCCCTGGAAATGAATGGGTGATTGGGTTGGGAGAAGTATGCATCATTGTTGAGAGGAGATATAAGCAGTGACCCACAGCCCCATTCCATATTTTACAATACTTTCTGAAGAAGTATTGTGCACTTTAAGAAATAGTGACAAGATCTGACAAGAAAATATGTTTGCAGATTTGGTGGCCATACCCAGAGAAGACTGAATAGTAAGCCAGTATTTTTATATAGGATTACAGTCCTCTTGAATTTTTTTATTATCGAGATGGGTTACTTGGAGAAAGAGAATGTTTCCAACATTGAATTAATAGCCTATTAATAGCCAAATATCAACTGGCTTCTGTGGTGCTGACCCTATATGCCACCTAGTTGGTGATTTGACAAAATATGGAGCTGTTTACTATTGATAGTAAAGGTAAAGGTTTCCCTTGACATTAGGTCCAGTCGTGTCCGACTCTAGGGGGCGGTGCTCATCTCCGTTTCAAAGCCGAAGAGCTGGCGTTTGTCCGTAGACACTTCCTCTGTGGTCATGTGGCTGGCATGACTACACGGAATGCCGTAACCTGCCCGCCGAAGCGGTACCTATTAATCTACTCACATTTGCATGTTTTCGAACTGCTAGGTTGGCAGGAGCTGGGACTAGCAACGGGAGCTCGCCCCGTCATGCGGATTCGAACCACCGACCTTCCAATCGGCAAGCTCAGCAGCTCAGCGGTTTAACCCGCTGCGCCATTGCATCCCTTTACTATTGATAAGACATCTTTATAAACTACTACTATTTTCCTTCCTAATCTGAATGATTTCTTATTAATATTTATTGCATATTAAAATAAGATATGCAAAAGACTTGCTAAACTCAATGTTTATATATTGTACTGGATTCAAATTCAGACATATAGAATTTTGAACTGATTCAGTGAAAACAATGGGTTTTAAATTAGTCATGATTTACTTAAGTTCCATTAATTTAACTGGATTTACTTTAGTATTACTATGACTGAATCCAAGCCACTGTGACCTTTTAACAGTTGTGTTATATATTTATAACACAACTATTATACTTTTAATCTATTTGATCTTTGGCAATTTTGATGGATACATTAGATTAGAGTACTAAATCCTAGTGGCCAATTAATTGCTTCCCCAAAATAACAAAAAGTGAGATATCCAAGGGCAGAGCATAACAAGGGATCACAACATACATGTCAACTGGTTGGGCTAGCCATTGATCATGGAGCCATAGCCCAATATGCAAGTAGGAGAAAGGTGATTGATTGTGTATAAAATTCCCTCAGAATCAGGTGTGGCAAAAGCAGACAACAAATTTAACTACTCAAGCTACAAGTCAGTTGGCACAAAGAAGTTATGCTGGCTTATTTTAAGACTTGTGCAGATTTTGCAGATGTTAAGATGCTAAAAAAAGATAGTAATCTCCACACTCCTTGGTATAATGGGGCTTGGTTGCCAACCAATGCATGCATGCATGCGCTGAGCAAAACATCTCTATCTTTGCTAAGATGATAACTTGTTTCAGCAGCCTCAATTAGTCTATCACAGCAGAAAAGTTCTGTGAAATTAAAATTGTTAATGGCTGATAGGTTAATTTGAATGCTTGACACTGAATAAAATGAACTGCTTTTAAGAAGCATACTCATTCTTTTTACATGTATTCCATTTAATTATTTCTTTTTTAAAGAAAGTGGTGGAAATTATTTAATAATATTTTCACTGAACTATATATTCAACAACTTCCATGGTATCTTATTAAAACTATAGCTTAATATTATATTAAGCACCTCATACAGTTTATACTGAATTTCCTTTTGTCTGGTTAATGTAAAAAAAAACTAAGATAATCATGATCCATAAGAAAACATCCAAAATCCACAGCTGGACAATGGCTTTATTAGAATCAACCCAAACCTCACCAAAAAGTGTGTAAGCTTTTAACATCAACAGTGGCTAGGGGATACAAACAGCAAAGAAGGAAGGAGGAATAAGAAAAGTCTCAAAATTAGACAGGTGATGAGGTCATGCAGTGTGATGGTTAACATCTATCTCAAGCATGTATGCTTTAGTGATTAATATGTTGGACTAGGATTAGGAGGATCAAGGTTCAAATCCATACTTGATTATGGAGCTCCGTGGATGATCTGTCTTGTTCAATGCTACCCTGAGCTTGTAAAGGAAAAACAGGGAATAGATATAATAAAAAATAAACAAGGTGAAGATTGAAGGCTGAAAATGTTAGTCATCACTAGGTATTGCAGGTATCAAATTACATCTCATGTTCTAGGACGTGTTGATCTCAATAACTAATCTTCCAGTTCTGAAAATCCTACGGCTATCTGTATCAAAGCAAATGTCTTCTCCTTAGATATTTACTTTGTCTTCAAAAGGCATTAACTAACTGTGGATTTTAGATTAAACATACTACCAAAATTTGATGGTGGAGTTTGCCAGTGAAATGTGGTAGCACGATTCAGAGAGCCCCAATCTTGAAACTTTGCCTGTAACTTTAAGAGGTCTGAAAAAGCAAAAAAGGGTGAGCAGAGAGGTCAATTAATGAATGAGGTGAGAACTGTAACCCCCTCTGATGGACAGTGTTTCAAGGCAGGGACTTTGCAGTCCTTACACTGTAGACAGGAAGGAAACTTATTAGATCCAGGAAACCCCTTGGTTTTCATAGGAAGTGGCAAAGGGGCTTAGCTTTGTGGAAATGCTTCTGAAAACTTGCACCAATGAGCAATACTGACTTAACAGCTGTCCTGATGAGCAGGACTTACATTATCTATAAAAGGAAAGTTAAGACTTTGTGAAGTTTTGACTGGTTCCAAATGTCAGGCCCAGTTTTTACATAAACACCTCCAAGCATCACTCTGTGTTCTCACTGCATACCCTCTTCTCATAGTAGTTTCACTTTTCTGAAGATAATGTTATAGCCAAACAATTGCTATAATACTGCTCTTCTTATATTATGCCACTCCTTACAATTTATATGCTCACATTTTTTTCTAGAATGTCCAAAAATTCCAAACATTGGAAGATTGCTACAAGAAGACATTAGTCTGGCAATGTAAATGTTTTTTCTATAGGGGTTCGCACCTCTTTCGCTCAACAAAACAAAAACTTTCAGGGTAATTGCAGCACAGTTCCAGGATCACTATGTATTGATTTCCACTATCACTATTCTTCGTAAGAACTTTTCCTTTGTTATTTGTTGGGCTTAGTAATAGACTTTTGCCAAGTACATCAATCTGACATTGTGGAATGTCTCATACATAGCAGAATTCCATGCAAAAAAAAAAATCATTATTTTTTTCCTTGGGAATCTGTAACGATGGAAATGGATCCTGCTATGCAATCCAAAGTGATCACAATGCTTCTACCCACATCACACAGTCTGCTGTCATGTAAACATTATTCATATCCAGAAGTGAATATTTTTGTATAGGTCCAGCTGAAGGCATTCATAGAGATATGTATGTTTAAGATGTGGTAACTCCACCTGGCATAAAAGGCAGATTTACATATTATGTTTTGACCATTTATTTCCCCAAATAATAATTATTTTCAGCAACAACCTTGAAATGATCAACATAACCCCAACCTGTGGCAATTCCCATGATTCTACAAATCATCTTGATGTCTGTGGGCCAATGGCGTTTTGGCTTGTGCAAACTATTGCACAATATCCTTGGTTTCTCATGCTGGCAAGGTAACACTCAGGATCATCAATGCAGATTGGAGCTCTACATGGAAAGCAATGCCAGATGTTCAAGCTGGTTTTTTAAAGGGTCAAGGAACAACAGACACAATTGCACACTAAATAATTGAGAAAAACAAAGAATACCAAAAAGGAGTCAATATGTGCTTCATTGACTATAGAAAGGCCTCTGATTGTTCTGAACATGCCAAGCTGGGGAATGTTCTTAGGAAAATGGGAATTCCAGAATATCTCATTTCGTTCATGTGAAATCTATGCACAGGACAGGAAGCCACAGTCTAGTAAGAACATGGTAAACAGACTACTTCCAAGTCAGTAAAGGGGTGAGAAAGCTGTTTACTCTCTCCTTGTTTTCTGTGCCAGTGCTGCCAGCCGCCAGCCAACAGATAGCAAGTTGGACGCCTGCCATACTCCAGTCATAGGCAAAGCTCAGGAAGAACTTCTAGAAGAAAAGAGTCCTTTTTACCAATATCTTAAGATGGCAACTGTAAACATAGTCAAACGCTTGGCACAGGTTGAGGCCAGGAATCCAATAAACAAGTGACAAATCCAAGGGAAAAGACAAGAGACATGGTGAGAAGAAATCTCAGAGTTCTAAGCACAGCAAGGTGAAGATGACAGAGCTAAGGACTGAAAAGTTGTTCTTGGCATTTTCTCCTCAGCAGTCTACTTCTTCCTCCTCATCAGAAGACCAGTCCAGCAGGATTATAATGCTTATTTATTCAATCCATATGATAAATATATATTCTGAGAAGCTGGATTGGAAGATTAGTGTGGTTTTAAAACTGGGGGAGAAAACATCAATAACTGGTGCTATGCTGATGACAGTACCCTGATAGCTAAAAATGGGAATGCAAACTCAGTAGTAAAACTCAAGAAGCAAAGTGAAAAAATGGGACTATAATGAAATATAAAGAAGACCAAATGAATGACAACAAATACAGCAACCAGGCTTAGAATTGAGAGGGAAGACAGGGAAGTGGTGGATTGCGTCTGTCTTTTTGGATTAACTACCAACAGTAAATGAACCAGCTGTCAAGAAATATGCTACAAATTAGCACTTCGTATGGTAGCAATAAAGGCCTTGGTGAAGATATTCAGATGCCATGATGTGTTTATACCTATAATGTTTAGAATCACGTAGACAATTTTTTTTTTCCTGAAACACTCTGTGGATGTGAAATTTGGACTTTGAAGAAACAGAACAGAAAGAGCATTGACATTTTTGACTTTGGAGTTGAGAAAACTCTTGAGAATACCATGGGTAGCCAGGAAAACAAATCAATGGATCATCAAACAAATCAGTCCAGAGTGCTTATCAAGGTACACATGAAGAGGCTCAAACTATCATATTTTGGCTACATTATGCGAAGATCCAACCCCTTTAAGTCTGTAACACTGGGGAAAGTGGAAGGAAAGAGAAGACTACCAGTAACAAGATGGAGAGACTCAATCACAACAGCAATTAATACATCACCTAAAAGGTCAGGGTGAGAACAAATCATCCTGGAAAAAGTCTATATAGTCACTAAGAATCAACACAGACTTGATGGCACCTAATCAATCAATCAATGGCCAAAGCATATAGTATATATTTTGTATTTTGACTTAACTTCAGAAGCTCAAGTGATATACATAATACTCCCTACTCTTATTTTATTCCACAATGAGCTATGAAGTATGTAAGACTGAGAGAGAATGACTGGCTCAAAATCACTTCCTGAGCTTCCAAGGTAGAGGATGGACTTGAACCTCACAGGTACTAGTCTAGCACAGTAACCACTACACTAGACTGGTTTTATGTAACATTTATAAGAATGTGGCTATCATCAGCCCAGACAGATATAAATTCCTTTCATTACTTGCTGTTTCTATACTCTCCCGGAGGTAAAGAAATATGGGAGGCACCAAGAGGAAAAAAAATCCAGGTTTGATCCATATTCTAGGGCACCCAGGATAAGCCGATGGGCTTCTATGTTCCTCTCTGCCATGTTCTTATCTCTAGATGGCTGAGATGAGAACTCCTGAAAGAACTGGGGTATGTTAGTAAAAGACCATGGTGGCTGGATCCCCTTGAGATTGATGAGGCAGGGTAGGTAGAAACAGGCATTGCAATGGATGGAATATGATAGGTTGAGCCAGGTGTCATAAGAGGTTGAGTACCGTCCAGAGGCCAGGAATTTCAAAACGGTGAGAGAAAAGGAAACTATTTATTCCTTTACAAATCACCTATTTTCATATGTATGTATGTATGTGTGTGTGTGTGTGTATGTATACACACACACACACACACATATATATATACTGTATAAAAGCTAAAAGCCCTATTGGTTTCATCTGCACCAGCAACCCAGTGTACAGAAAGAAACTGGGAAAATCAGTTCAAGATTATGCAGAAAGAAATAAAAGTTGCTACACTGCGGTGTATAAAGCAGTCCCTTGGAGCCACAAAGGATGAATGAAAATCAGGAATAAAAAGTGATCATTCACCCCAGGAGATAAAAGGCAAATTTTGGATAAATACTGGTATCAATTATTGACACTAGTATGTCCCCAAATTGACCTTCTGGGTTATGGCAACTTGCTTGTTTAATATATACATGCAGTATATACTCACCCCTGAGTCCTGATTTGGTATAAATTGGGCATTACAATCTGGTGAAGAATGGGACTGAAGAACACGCTAAACCTGCAGGCAAGTGATAAAATTCTATGCTGACCCTTCCCAACAAAGATAATTCCTCCCCTCTCAAACAAACACAGTTCTCAGCAGTAGTGAGCCTATCAGGCTTTTGCTCCATCATCCTGATTGGATACTGATAATAGGCCTCTCAAGCCTTGAGCTACAGCCTAATTCTCTATCTGCATCAGAATTAAAGGAGAACTTTGCAAATAATTACACTCATTATTATCAGTCACTGGGTTCACTAAGGCATAGCTTGATTTTTCCATCATTTGTTAAATTACCCACACATCATAGTAAGCTAAAAGCAAGAAAACCATAACTATTAGCATAATGGCTGACCACAGCCAATATGATGTGAGATTTCTGCTACATGTTGAGTGTTCCCAGGGCCAGGGAGAAAAGAACCCTTGAATTTGCATGACCTTTAGTATTAGCTTGATAGGTAGGCAACAGCAGTTACAACATGTCATCCTTGTCTCCACTCCTTTGATTGAATACCTATCTACCTAACATTTTGGAAAATAAAATATAATAATGCTAGGGGGATGAATGCTTTTTGTTGATAGTAGAGCTGACTACTGCATTACAATGAAACTACTCTTGATTACCATTGGGATTCTGGCTGCACTGCTGAGAAATTACATTACTAAATAACTCCCATACACATTTGCAAAAGAATGTATAATCTATGGAAGGTCAGCAGAGTTCAACGTCTGTTCCCTGGTTCACCCCAGAATAATAATGTACCTGAAGTATTTCATGAAAAGAAGAAATAGAATGTTCTGAAACGCAGCTATGAACAATCAGAACACTGCTTACATTTTCAAACTCCAAATAGCTGCAAAAAAAAAAAAATGAAGCAGGCACTATAGATTGGTAGTGTTCTTTATCAAGTTCTAAGATGACTCAGGTTGACCTTAATTAAGATTACATAATATCTATGTCTTTGTAGAATCATACAAGGAACTGAAACATCTTCAGACCTACAACTCATTAAGAACTGTGGAATGCAGTAAGAAGCAAAGCATTCAGGATTAATTAATTACTGTATATACGAGCAAGAGATTAAAATAAATCCACCTAGAGTCGTAACTAAACAAAACCACAATATAAAACATAATGATTTCATAATCGATAAACCTAAGAGTTCAGTGTGTAGCCAGGCCTTACGTTAGTGCTGAAATAAATCCAACTTTGGTGCCTGGTTTTAATTCCTAATACACCATATCTGATGGTGGATTGCAAGGGACCTCTCTTAGTAGATCTTAATTCACAGGTCAGAGTTTATAGGAAGATACCATCCCTCAAATATTAAAAAGGAAATGTTGCTCTTCTAATGCACTATCAGTGATTCCCATTCCCCTCAAACCTCTGGAAAGGTTTTCAAGGTGCTTGGATATGGGGGCGGGTGGGGGAGCAATTCATGACACAAGCCTACAATGCAGTCCATACACGCAATAAAGTAGGAGAGAGCAAATCAACCCTGCATACATCTAATTTGCTGGAGACAGAAGCATTCTGTATATCTGTCTGAACGTTCCTGAGGATGGGAATCTGACCTGAGCAAAGATTAGGTGAAGCAGGTTTTATAGTTGTAAAGAAATGGAAAATACATTATAGGGATAAGAAAGTATTACACTTAACTAGCTACATACTAGCTCAAAGGGAGTCCAAAAACATGTGCTCTGTACATTTGTACCTGGGAAGAAGAGCAGAAGAAAGTGGCTTGGGTTTAGCAAAACGGACACAGAGTAAATCCTTAGCTCTCTATCTCCCCCTGCCCCTACATACACACACACTGCACCCTTGTGGTCAGCAGGCCATGAGAGGCTGAAAAGTCAATACCACTGAATTCACATATCCAACATAAATTACTTTAGCAAAGGATCGTTACCTTGTCGTGAAGCTGGAGCTTGAGCACCTCAATGATGCCATGAGCTAAACCGTGAAGGGCCACCCAAGATGGGAAGGTCATGACAGAGAGGTCAGACTAAACGCGATCCCTGGGGAAGGTAATGGCAACCCACCCCAGTATTCTTGCCGTGAAAACTAAATGGATCAGTACAACCAGAGATATGTCGGTATACCATCGGAAGATGAGACCCCCAGGTTGGAAGATGGTCAAAATGCTACTGGGGAGGAACAGAGGATGAGTTCAACTAGCCCCAGATGTGATGACGCAGCTAGCTCAAAGCCGAAAGGACGGCTAGCGGCCAACGGTGCTGGTGGTGAATGGCAAATCCGATGTTCTAAGGATCAACACACCACTGGAACCTGGAATGTAAGATCTATGAGCCAGGGCAAATTGGATGTGGTTATTGGTGAGATGTCAAGATTAAAGATAGACATTTTGGGCGTCAGTGAACTGAAATGGACTGGAATGGGCCACTTCACATCAAATGACCACCAGATCTACTACTGTGGACAAGAGGACCACAGAAGAAATGGAGTAGCCTTCATAATTAATAGTGAAGTGGCTAAAGCAGTGCTTGGATACAATCCAAAAAATGATAGAATGATCTCAATTCGAATGCAGGGCAAGCCATCTAACATCACAGTGATCCAAATATACGGCCTAACCACAGACGCTGAAGAAGCTGAAGTAGAGCAGTTCTATGAGGATCTGCAGCACCTACTGGATGACACGCCTAAAAAGAGATGTTATTTTCATCATGGGAGACTGGAATGCTAAGGTGGGCAGTCAAATGACACCTGGAATTACAGGTAAGCATGGCCTGGGAGAACAAAACGAAGCAGGACACAGGCTGATAGAATTTTGCCAAGACAACTCAATGTGCATAACAAACACCCTCTTCCAGCAACCTAAGAGACGGCTTTATACATGGACTTCACCAGATGGACAATACCGAAATCAGATTGACTACATCCTTTGCAGCCAAAGGTGGCGGACATCTATACAGTCGGTAAAAACAAGACCTGGAGCTGACTGTAGTTCCGATCACAAACGTCTTCTTGCACAATTTAGGATCAGACTAAAGAGATTAGGGAAGACCCACAGATCAGCTAGATATGAGCTCACTAATATTCCTAAGGAATATGCAGTGGAGGTGAAGAATAGATTTAAGGGATTGGACTTAGTAGATAGGGTCCCGGAAGAACTATGGACAGAAGTCCGCAACATTGTTCAGGAGGCGGCAACAAAATACATCGCAAAGAAAGAGAAAACCAAGAAGGCAAAATGGCTGTCTGCTGAGACACTAGAAGTAGCCCAAGAAAGAAGGAAAGCAAAAGGCAACAGTGATAGGGGGAGATATGCCCAATTAAATGCAAAATTCCAGAGGTTAGCCAGAAGAGATAAGGAATCATTTTTAAACAAGCAATGCACGGAAGTGGAAGAAGACAATAGAATAGGAAGGACAAGAGACCTCTTCCAGAAAATTAGAAACATCGGAGGTAAATTCCAGGCCAAAATGGGTATTATCAAAAACAAAGATGGCAAGGACCTAACAGAAGAAGAAGAGATCAAGAAAAGGTGGCAAGAATATACAGAAGACCTGTATAGGAAGGATAACAATATTGGGGATAGCTTTGATGGTGTGGTCAGCGAGCTAGAGCCAGACATCCTGAAGAGTGAGGTTGAATGGGCCTTAAGAAGCATTGCTAATAACAAGGCAGCAGGAGATGACGGCATCCCAGCTGAACTGTTCAAAATCTTGCGAGATGATGCTGTCAAGGTAATGCATGCTAAAGTAAAGGTAAAGGTTTCCCTTGACGTAAAGTCCAGTCGTGTCCGACTCTAGGGGGCGGTGCTCATCTCCGTTTCAAAGCTTTGGAGCCGGCGTTGTCCATAGGACACTTCCGGGTCATGTGGCCAGCATGACTCACGGAACGCCGTTACCTTCCCGCCGAAGCAGTACCAATTAATCTACTCACATTTGCATGTTTTCGAACTGCTTGGTGTGCAGAAGCTGGGACGAGCAACGGGAGCTCACCCCGCCGCGCGGTTTCGAACCGCCGACCTTCCGATCGACAGCTCAGCGGTTTAACCCGCAGCGCCACCGCGTCCCTTGCCAGCAAATTTGGAAAACACAAGAATGGCCATCAGATTGGAAAAAATCAACTTATATCCCCATACCAAAAAAAGGGAACACTAAAGAATGTTCAAACTATCGAACAGTGGCACTCATTTCACATGCCAGTAAGGTAATGCTCAAGATCCTGCAAGGTAGACTTCAGCAATTCATGGAGCAAGAATTGCCAGATGTACAAGCTGGGTTTAGAAAAGGCAGAGGAACTAGGGACCAAATTGCCAATATCCGACGGATAATGGAAAAAGCCAGGGAGTTTCAGAAAAACATCTATTTCTGTTTTATTGATTATTCTAAAGCCTTTGACTGTGTGGACCAGAACAAATTGTGGCAAGTTCTTAGTGGTACGGGGATACCAAGTCATCTTGTATGCCTCCTGAAGAATCTGTATAACGACCAAGTAGCAACAGTAAGAACAGACTGCAGAACAACGGACTGGTTTAAGATTGGGAAAGGAGTACGGCAGGGCTGTATACTCTCACCCTACCTATTCAACTTGTATGCAGAACACATCATGCGACATGCTGGGCTTGAGGAATCCAAGGCTAGAGTTAAAATTGCTGGAAGAAACATTAACAATCTCAGATATGCAGATGATACCACTTTGATGGCTGAAAGCGAAGAGGAACTGAGGAGCCTTATGATGAAGGTGAAAGAAGAAAGTGCAAAAGCTGGCTTGCAGCTAAACCTCAAAAAAACCAAGATTATGGCAACCAGCTTGATTGATAACTGGCAAATAGAGGGAGAAAATGTAGAAGCAGTGAAAGACTTTGTATTCCTAGGTGCAAAGATTACTGCAGATGCTGACTGCAGTCAGGAAATCAGAAGACGCTTAATCCTTGGGAGAAGAGCAATGACAAATCTCGATAAATAGTTAAGAGCAGAGACATCACACTGACAACAAAAGTCCGCATAGTTAAAGCAATGGTGTTCCCCATAGTAACATATGGCTGCGAGAGCTGGACCATAAGGAAGGCTGAGAGAAGGAAGATAGATGCTTTTGAACTGTGGTGTTGGAGGAAAATTCTGAGAGTGCCTTGGACTGCAAGAAGATCCAACCAGTCCATCCTCCAGGAAATCAAGCCAGACTGCTCACTTGAGGGAATGATATTAAAGGCAAAACTTAAGTACTTTGGCCACATAATGAGAAGACAGGACACCCTGGAGAAGATGCTGATACTAGGGAGAGTGGAAGGCAAAAGGAAGAGGGGCCGACCAAGGGCAAGATGGATGGATGATATTCTAGAGGTGACGGACTCGTCCCTGGGGGAGCTGGGGGTGTTGACGACCGACAGGAAACTCTGGCGTGGGCTGGTCCATGAAGTCACGAAGAGTTGGAAGCGACTGAATGAATAAACAACAACAACAACAACAACAACATAAATTAAAAGAATATTAACTTCTAGGGAACTGACTCCAGGTAGGTAAATCTAGAATTGTAGTCTTAAACCCTGGGTCCAATCTGGATACCCATGGAGGGATGGATAGATGGATTTATTTATTTATTCACAGTGTTTATAGCACTATGATTCTAAACACAACAATAAAATAAATCAAAGTTACAAAAACAACAGCAGCAATAAATCAACAGTAATAAATCAACTCTCCCCCAAAATGGACACCAATAAAACTTAGCTAGGGTTGAAAGCCTGGTGAAATAAAAATGTCTTTAGAGATTTAAAAAAAAAATGAGGAGGGAGAATCCGGGGGTGGGGGAGGAGCTCCAAAGTGTGTGGGTTGCCATAAATAAAGTCTGTGGTTTCATCCCTGTCCCCCTCACTTGGGGGAGGATGCTCTTATCGGGCTGTTCTCATTGAATGTAAAGTTTCAGTTCTAGCAAGACAGTGCCTGAGGACAATGTGCCCTTAGTTCCCTCTCTTGGTGCCAACTGAAGTGCCAGCTCTATCTGACAGGATTATTCTTAGATTCTTTTCCTTAAAAAAAATGAAACTTTTTCCCATGCTGTAAAGCAAGGACCAGCCTCAAGCCCTCTCTCTACTTCCAACAGTAATTCTGCATCCCAGATACACCTCAGAAGCATTATTAGAAAACAATTTGGAAAAGGCTGTTGGAAGTGTTTTCAACTGCACAGAAAAAAATGCCAGTGGAAAGATGAGGTGATATAGAACAGCGTTTCTCAACTTTAGCAACTTTAAAATGTGTGGACCTCAACTCCCAGAATTCCACAGCAGGCATGCTGGGAGTTGAAGTCCACACATCTTAAAATTGCTAAGGTTGAGAAACACCAATATAAAGGATTCTGGAATGCCAGTGCAGATCGTGTGGAGCAAATAGATATGTCATGATTGGCCTTCCCCAAAATGGCAGCCATTCTGTGATAGTGCCTATAACGTGCTCTCCCAATTCAAAATGTGTCTTTTGCCACCGGTCCAAAAGTTGGGGACCCCTGCTTTAAAATGCGCACACACACACACACACACACACACACACACACACATACATACATATATAATTTTTAAAAAAGAAGATAAAAACTAATACAAACTAATATAAAGAAGAAAAGAGAAAAAGAAAGAAAGCAAAGAGAAAGCAAAAAGTGCAAGAAAAGAAAAAAGTTAAAAGAAAAATAGAAAGGAAATAAAACATATACAGAGCAGTGGCTTCCAATATTCGTCACAGTAGTTATAAGTTCAATTCTATTTTGCCTTATCTCTTTACAGTTACATCATAATACTCTTCTTTCTATCCTGTCTAATCATTAAAACCATAAATCACACATTCATTTTTTTCATTTTTATGCAAAAAGTCCATAAGAGGTTTCCAGTCACTAATAAATGTAGATAAGTGTCTTTTCTCTAATCAAAGAAGTTAGTTTATCCATCTCAGCAAGATCTGTCAATTTCACCAACCATTCCTCTATTGTGGGTAGTGTTGAATCTTTCCATCTCTGTGCATATAATAACCTTGCTGCAGTAATCATTTATTGAACCTGCTTTAAATTGTAAGATGGTGTTGTTAGCATCTCACAGAGATGAAACTGGTGCTTCAGTGTTTAATTCTTATGTAACAATTTTTAAATTAAAATTTAATGTTTTAAATTAAAAATTGAGGGCATAGCTTCTTGTGCTTGCTGGAGGGAAAGCTTGACTTTCCAGTCTGACTGTATTGCTGGTCTGGAAATTAGAACATGGAAGTTATTCAAGGTGTTTGCTATTAGGCCAGACTGCATTTTCTGACCTTTATCATAATTAAAGCCATAAGGCTTTAATGTATGTACATTCCCAGAACCCCACAATAATGACAGAGAACAGGTTATTATGTTGAGGCTGCATTTGCTTTTGGTTATCAAAGAAACACCCTGCAGCATATGGACTAGTATAATTATGTAAAGCTTGCCTATTAACGACGGCAGCAAATATTTGTAGAAGTGGTTTGGCTTCGCCTTGAACAAGGAAAATACAGCTGTAGCAATACAGCTGCTCAAGTTTAGCTCTGGCAGCAGTAAAATGAATAATCACAGAGCTCAGCATGGTGATAATGACAAGAAATGGAGATTACTCCCATCTTAGCGTCCTAGATTAACAGTGATCCATCAGTTTATAGACAACAGTAACCACAAGAAAAGACAACTTGAGACAGATTTGTGCTCACAACCCTCTCAATGTTGCACTTCACTTTCAGCTATTTGGTCAATTATGTGTGCAAACCACCCTAAATGAAAAGTCTTCAGATTAAATTAATTTGATCTGACCAATGCCACTATCACAGAATGTCAGTTTTCCTGCTACTTTCAGACATTGAAAGTATCCACTTCCTAGGTGTCTTGTATGAAATGCATCTCATTAACTAACCCCACCCTGTCATGATGCTGGGAGAACACAGCAGTTTGACAAGTCACTATTGGATTGGTGTCTTGCTGCATTAAAATGTTACTGATTTTCCTTGCTACTTGTCTCAGGATTGGTCAGACAGAATGCAGCATGCAAGCACCTTCTTGTAAACCACTGTATCAACTTCCCCTCTTTTCTTAGTCGAACAAGGGTAGAAAGGCAGCATTTTCTTCGTAAGATTGTCTGTTCCAGTTAGATAACTAAGCAAGCAGAATTCAGGGGATGTGTACAAACAAACCTACAGTTTTTACCCTTTGCCTCCCTCTGGTGATTATGCTCACAGGTTGATAGAATGTAGCCAGTTTTGTTACGCCCTAATTGCTTTCCCAATTGGAGATTAACTAACTGAGATTCTCCCCGTCAGCAATAGTAACACTGCTGCTAAAGTGATAATGTGTCCAATAATGTGTAAAATATAGTCTTACATAACAAGATGAAGATGAAGACTTTCAGTGAAGATTACTTAGTCCTGAGAAAGAGGAAATTACATCATTAGCATCCTGAGACTTACAGTATCTTCACTTGCTAACCAACTTCTTCTTTTTCTCCATCTCCAGCTTCCCCCCAACAACCTCCTGCCAACGTCTTAGTCCATTTTCAACTTCCCACCTTCCATGACATATTCTCCATGTGAAAAACCCTTACCTGGTTGTTTTCCCAGACCCTGGCTATCACCCATAAGTATGGTTTGTATGTCTGGGGGGTCACATGACAGAATGGCAAATGGTGTTTGCCTGCTCCATTCTGTCACCCTCCTATTCTGCCTTCTGTGCAGATCTGAGTACCAAAGATGCACTGAGGTTGTAGCAGTCTTTTATAGCCAACTGCTAATATAAAGACTTCTGTGGATTTCCATGAACCCAAGAAAGAATTCATTTTTACTTCATTTCCATATACAGTACTTGATATCCATCATGTGCTAATATACTCCCTGGAACTGGGCAGGGTTGCTGAGTCACCTGAGTTACATAGCAGGATTGGACTTGACTTCTGTGTAGTTGAGAGTTAGGTAAGATAAAAGCAAGTGGTTGTCTTTTGTTGATCAAAACAGGGTCCAGGGAGCTTCTGCCAATAGGTGCAGGAAGGCTCCCTTAGCTGATGTGATTCAAGTTTTTTTTTTGTCCAGACTGGGATAATTCCCACACTACAATCCATCAAGACACCCATTCTAGTCCTATAAGGTCACTTCTTGATATCCTGGAACAGAACAGGCAGAAAGCCAAATCTGGATGGGATTGGTTTGTAATGGAAGCTCATCTGTGTGTTAACTTGAGGTGCTTCTAGCAACAGTTTGATCTTTTCCTCCATAAAGACAGAAAAAAGGTTGGGGGAAAATGGGAAAATTACAGGTGAGAAATTCATACTTCTCCAACTCCTCAAAATACAAGAAAAAGAAACAGGGCAATTACAGACACACACATTCAAGCCCCATTTGGAACTGCCTTTAGAGAATCAACATTTATCTCAATATTTGCCCATTATATGTGGTTGCTGCTATCTTTGCTGGGGGCAGGGGGGAGCAGTAGGAGTTTCTATATTCCCTTTGTGGTGAGAAACACCTATGGCCTATATCTACATCTAGAATTCACTCATCTTCCTCTTGAGGGACATACGGCTATGATATCAATGTGCAAGACTGCAAGCTGCCCTACGTTCATTTCCTGAGGAGTCAAATAGGCTAATCATGGTGGTGAGTCATCACACAGTGAAATATCATGCAGTCACAACTACGGTTACCTGAGGCACCATTTTATTTCATGTGAATCTTATATTCTCCTTTTTAAAAATATGTCTGGATTCCCTTGGAAAAAAAGAAGTTAATTGGCAGATTGAAACTTATTTAGGCCAGAAAACTTGCTGTTTTCTGTGAAAAGATCTAGACTTAGACCGTGGAAAAAGCACTGCAGTTATCTGCTTGGCATTTGCAGTCATTTGTAAAAACTTTTAACATCCCGAGAGCATAGCAAAGAAATAAAAAGAAGCAAAGAAGCAAAGGAAGAAGAACAAGTTACACTCAATCACAAAGCTATATGGGGTAGGGTAGGGTGGGAAGTGGCATTTTGATGGGGATGTACTTTACTAGTGCTTCAGGCCTTTATTTTAGATATTTATTATTGTTAGCCAGATATAGGTGCAACAAGAAGGTAATAAAATGGCTTATTTTTCAGCTATCTGTTAAATCCGATACTCAAGGAAAATAGTTTTAAAAATGCCTAATTTTCCTCTAGGCTGTTTAAAGGTTTATTAGCTATTTTAATGAAATGGAGGAAAGCAAGAAGTGAATGCAAAGTAGGCAGGAGATATGTAACTAAGAAGTTACAGAACCTTTTAGCACTATAATAGATCCAAACAAAACTGTTTATTTATTTCTGAACTGTTCTTCATGGCTAATGTACAAAACAGCACAGGTTAAGCCATGGAGAATAATGAAACTATTTCAGTAAAGCAATTAGAGTTTTTTTAATATATTTTTATAATACACAGGAATCAAAATAATCCAACGTCATGATCAGAGGAAGGCTGAGCAACGAGGTACGTCTTCAAAGACATCAAAAACATGACATAAATGGAGGCTTCTCAAAGTACTCCAGAAGGGGAAAGTACAACAGCTGAGCTCCAGAAATCATACTGAACATCATCACTGTCATGATCATCATCTGCAGCTGTTACAATAGAGCACTGTGGGCCTGAGTTACAGCTGGTGTGGCTTTATTTCTGTTCCATCACTCATCCACTGTGGGGGCATTTGGGGAGGAGGTCCAGTGAACCTCCAAGGTGAAAGCATTAAATTGAGTAAATATCCCCCAAACCAATTTCCATATTCAGATTCTTCTTTTTAGATAAAAAGAAACAAAATATGATAAGGGATTCAAGACCTGAACTTCACATGAGGGAAAGCAGTCTTAAATTCCAAAACAGTGGTCCTCTATTTCTCAAATGGAAATACAGTAAGATGGGGGTGGAGGGGGAGGGTGCAGTTTAAATAGCTTCTTGCATCAGCTCTTAAAGATCACTTCTCACTTCTTCTGACAGCCCCCCTGTCAAAATATAGGAGGTGTCCTTAGAGGGGGTTATTTTCTGCAAGCTATTCCTATCTCACCCTTACTGTCTACAAGGGAGCAAATCAGATTCTTATGGAGCCAAGAAGGCAGTCTGAGCTCCAAGCAGCTGAGAAATCAAAACAGTTTCACAACAGTGTCCCCTATCTTTCTCGAAACCCATTCTTGTCTTTATTTTACCCATCTTGCAACTACCCAATGTGAGTTGTTTACTATGACTGTGCCAGACAATCTGATTAAGATAGTCTTAGCAGCACAAACAATCAGTTCTGAATTTTTCAGCTATTAGTGGTCCTATGCTTCCAAGCCTTAATCCATCTTAATTGGAAGAAATCTGTTTCTGCATTTTAATATTTCAGGAAGTGTAATGGCAAGAACAAAAACTGTAATATTATGAGGGTTTTCAAATACAGATTAGAAATGCACAACAGTCAAGATTCATTTGCTGGCCAGCTGAATGTCTTACCTGGTTTGCAAATGTGTGCACATTAAACCCATCACTGCCACTTACTTCTTCACACACACACTCATGCATCAGAGGTATGCATCCATGCACACATGAAAGAATGAAGCAATTTTCTTCATCTTTATGCTGTACTTCTAGTGATCAGTTGTACAGGATCTTGTGCATTTAATTTGTTATTGTTTTAATATACAAAAAAGGAAAGAAAGAAAAAGAAAGAAAGAGAGAGAGAGAAACTGAAAAAAGAAACAACCAAACAGTACTATGCTGCATTCAATAAGAAAACCTAGTTTTTAACTAAATCAATAAACCTTGACTTCATGAAATAATATTAATCAGTTATTCCATCCCACTGATGAAGTGCCAGCAACAGAAAGAAAACATATACCTGTGATCCAAGATTGCAAAACTGAGGTTGCTTTGCCTTCCCAACACTAAAACATGGTGGATTTTTTTTTTTTTTGCTGCCCTTTATGTTCAGTAAATTCATAATTCTTGACATAATGATAAGTCTTAGTTTTTGATATTGTATAAACTGCACACACTATATATTACATTTTGGTATAGAAAATACATACTTACCAATAAGGCAAGTATACTACCTGTGTATTATAACTATTTATATTCACACAGCCGCTGTTATAGATGGAATGACTTTCTTAATAGTAGGGATAATATTACAGTAACTTGTTGCAATTCATAAAACAGACCAATGGTTCCATTCACAAATTAAAAATAAGAGGAGATAAGATCCATAAAAATCTTAATAGATGAGGAGACCATTACAATTGTAGTAACCCTAACAGGTTAAATACTACATATTCAAACATGGAAGAAATCCATATTTAGGCAAAATTTGTTTCAGAAACTCCCATTACATTACATCAAAAGCCCCTTCCATGTGTAATGAAAACTCTACCACTGATTTCCATTCCTCTGAATGTATATCGAGAATATAATCTAATATCCTCAGATGACTCGCAAACTTTTTTAAAACCAGTTTGTGCAGGATGGATGATCAAAATAATATCTGTGGTCTACGTGCCATGGTCATTGCCAGTATTTTTTTTTTAACATTTAGCAAGGACATTGGATGACAACTTCCAGAATCAAATCAAAGTTACATAAGTGTTTCTGAAGGAGGTTGGAAAGTCCTAATTTAAAAAGGCCTTAATATAACACTTCACTTGCATCAGGACACATTTAAAAAGGAAAGAAAAAATATTATAGCACTGAATAGGACAACCATCCAGACCAGGAGCTTTTCCTATTTTCATAGATTTAATTATATCTTTTAGCTGTTGAAGAAATAAAGGTAAAGCTAAATAGGCAGCTTGGACGTAATCTTAGAAAAAGCAATATCATTATAAAAATTGATTAATTTCTTCTTCAGTTATATCTGACTCAGTATTATTCAGGTGCAAGTAAAAATAATTTTAAAAGTGCTACTGAGTTAGAACCATTGCACAATTTACCCTGGGCATCCTTAATAGTACAGATAATATTCTATTGTTGCCATTGTCTCCCAGGTCTTTTCCCTTGCTCCCAAAATTTTTATTTTAGTGAATATTCTGTTTCAAGTGAATAAAAGATATTATGGTAAGCTCCTGTTTAACACTCGTGAAAACTTTACATAATTCTGGTGTAGTTTGTCTTGCATATATGCTCAAAAGTTCCTTTACTTTTTTTTCTAGATATTCCTGTTTTTTATTTTTAGATAAAGCATAAGCAATAATGCAACAACATGTGCGTGTGTGATTAGAAATGTCCCCAAATGCCCAATAAATCTGTAGAGTGTTTAGTTATACATTAAAAATAATCAAACCCTTGTTGCATCTGTTTTACAAAAAGATAATCTTTGCTAGAGGTATATTTATATTTCATATTTGGGAGGGTGTTATTAGATGTGTTAATTCAACTTGAAGACATGATTTAATATTTTTTTCAGATGAACCCATTGTTTTTAATTATATTCCCATCTCATAGAAATAGACATCTGGATAAAGATTCTCCATGCCTGATTTACTGACTTATTCTTAGCACTAGAAAGATAGATGTATGCAGTGGTCTGCAGTGTTGATATCATTAGCTACTTAAAAATGAATTACTTGTTGAAGTAGATCAGCTATGGATAAGTATAATGAAATATGGCTACCATTCACTGAATATATATATTAGAATATATATTCCCAGCAGGGCCACCCATGGCATGAAGGTCATCCTAGCTACCCAGCTAAAGCAAACAGGAACCTCTATTGGGCAGCAATGATATGGGAAGATGTTAGAGGTGGCTGATCACTTTAGTGACAATGGCAAAGGCATCGATCCATACTGTGTGGGAGAAGGCAGTGGTAAACCACGCCTGTATTTTTACTGAGAAAACCACATGGATAGAAAATATAAAATGATTGACAATACAGTGCTGGGTGATGTGCCCCTCAGGTCAGATGGCACTCAACTTGCTTCTGAGGAAGATATGAGGATCTTTTGGAGTACTAATGGTGTTTATGATGTGGCTAGATTAAAGCCTTTGCGACATCTGATTGCTGATGTTGCCACACAGGAAAAGAAAATCCAAAGCTACAGAGACAGAATTACAGTGGGAACATGGAATGTAAGAAGCATGAGCATGGTAATCTTCAGCACAGTGAAAGATGAAATTACTGCATCTTAGGCATCAGTGAACTGAGATGGACCAGTGCTGGATACGTTTCAGTGAGATGATCACACTGTTTATTACTCAGGACATGAAAAAACCAAGAAGAAACAGCATTGCTTTTATAGTTAGGAAGGGGGTACCTAGAACAGTACTTGGCTACAATGCAATCAATGACCGAATAAAACCAATTAAACTTTGTAGACATTCCTTTAATATGATGATCATCCAAGTTTATGCACCAACCACAAATGCAGCAGAAGATGAATTTTATGATCAAGTTCAATTTGAAATCAACAGAACATGCAAACAAGATGTGCTGCTTGTGATTGGAGATTGGAATGCCAATGTTGCAAACATTAAAGAGGAAAATGTAGTTGGATTGTATGGCTTAGGAAACCAGAATGAAGCAGGAGACCGACTTAGCAATTTCTGCCACTCCAATCATAGCTAACTCTGACTTCAAAAACCAAAATGATGCCTTTGTACATAGACATAACCAGATTGAGTACTAGAAATTAAATTGCTAAAATTTCTTATTATTGCTTAAAGGAGGTGGAAGAGTTCAGTTACAGCAACACGTGCAAGTTCCAAGTGAAGGAGGAGGAGGAGGAGGAGGAGGAGGAGAAGAAGGAGAAGGAGAAGGAGAAGGAGAAGGAGAAGGAGAAGGAGAAGAAGAAGAAGAAGAAGAAGAAGAAGAAGAAGAAGAAGAAGAAGAAGAAGAAGAAGAAGAAGAAGAAGAAGGAGAAGGAGAAGAAGAAGGAGAAGAAAGCCAGCCAGTTTCCACAATATGATCTTGAGCACTGATCACTAGACTGAGCTACCTGGGCAATTCAAAATACCCTCAAGAAAAAAATGACATAAAGAGGAGCAGAACACATGACATATACAGTCATGTGGCACCAATAGTTATTTACCCCAATAGCCAGCTAAGAATTTGCCCTAAAAAACTAGTTGTGATTTTTAAGTTACTATTGTTGTAGCTGATCTGCAACCCACCTGCCTAGGATGCTATAGCTGGGATCTAAATTAGCCTAAGGAACATGTCTGATAATACACCTGTATTTAGATCAGAGTTGTGTTCACTGGCTGTGACTCAACCCTAGCAAGACAGAGTGGTTGTGGGGTTTTGGCCCCCTGGGGTCAGGAGAGTTGACATATCTGATTCTGGATGGAGTAACGCTCCCTGGACAAATCTTGTATGCAATTTGGGGGTCCTCTTGGACATGCAGCTCCTGCTGGAAGAGCAGGTGGCAGCCATGGCCAGGGGAGCCTTTGCACAAATCCATCTTGTGCTCCTATTGCGCCCATTCCTGGACTGGGAGGCCTTGCTCACAGTCTCTCATGCCTTAGTCACCTCCTGTTTGGATTATACTGCAATGAACTCTACATGGTTCTGCCCCTGAAGACTATCTGGAAGCTGCAACTGGTTCAGAGTGCAGCAGCATGTGCAGTTTTGGGTGCTCCATGGTTCACCCAAGTAACACCACTGCTGTGTGATCTGCACTGGCTCCTAGTTGCTTTCCAGGTGCAATTCAGTGTGCTGGTTATCACCTTTAAAGCCTTACATGGCACAGGGCCAGGTGGGACTGCCTTTCCCTGAGGGTATCTGCCCATCTTACTAGGTTAGATAGGGTGGGCATGCTTCAGATCCCCTCCTTTAAGTATTGCCAACTGATGGAACCTTGGAGGTACACTTTCTTGGTGGCTGCCCTAGCCCTTTGGAAAAGCCCCCCCCCCCCAAGATCTGAGGGACCCCTACCCTTTTAACCTTCTGGAGGGCTGTGAAGACTTTGCTCTTCCCTCAGGCATTGGGCTAGGGATGGAGTGGAGCTGGGAGGCTGTTTGGTCTGATGCCTGGGCAAAGGATACTTTTGTTTTTAGCTATGTTTTTATGAATTGTTGTGAGCCACCTAGAATCATTATATGAGACAGATGGCCATTTAAGTCCTATAAATCAGTCAGTCAGTCAGTCAGTCAGTCAGTCAGTCAGTCAGTCAGTCAGTCAGTCAGTCAGTCTATCTATCTATCTATCTATCTATTTATCTATCTATCTATCTATCTATCTATCTATCTATTTCCTGGCCCTTGCTAGAACCCACAACTTAACTATGCTAATGAGGATGGGATTTTTTAAAAAAATTATTGATTTGTTACGTGGCATCAGGTCAGTGTCAACTCTTAGCAACCACACAAATAGATTTTCTCCATGGAGATCTGTCCTTAACATGGTCCTTCAGGTCTTACAATGGTGCACTCACCTCCCAACTAAATCCATCCACCTTGCTGCTGGTTGTCCTCTTCTTCTCATTCCTTCCACCTTTCCCAGCATTATAGCATTCTCCAGAGAGAGGATGGGATTACCATGTCATTTACTCAGTCTGTGATAAGAATTCTTAACAAACTGAGTTGATAAGTGAACATAAAAGCTTGGCTAAGTGAAATTTGGAGGCCCAGACAGAAACTGTTGCTTAGCCCTAAAACTAGAGCTTTATAGCTAATCACCAGCACTTTAAATTGATAATATTACAGAATCTGGCCATATATTGAGTGCTTAGGCCAATACATTATGATACCTTAGATGAAAAGAAAGTGCCTCCATTATTGAATTTTATGATGCCAAAAATCTTCTGCCTTCTGTCTATCCCAGTAAGATACACTGAAGAACTATAGGTATCTGCAGCAAACCAAGGTTACATCAAAATGACAGCCTGTTTGCACTTCCCTCCCTTCTGCGGGCATTCAAAACAATTACCTTTGCTGAAATAGTGACTCTTACAGAACATTTTTCACCTAAGAACTAGGCATAATCAAAAGGCCGAAGAAACAGTCATGGTTTTCAATGCTGCTGAATGGTATAATTTGTAATTTGGGATATGTCCTAAAAATGACCCTAAAATATGACTTGAGAGTTATGCTATAAAAATATGTGGCACATGTTAACCATCCAAACCCAGCTTGGATTCTTGGGCAAAATTCCAGACCCCATTTAGATTTGCTAAAGCATGAGATGCAGAGAGATGTGATTAACATAAACCGATCTAGTAAAAACCTGTGAACACAATATGCTTTGAGAACTGCAGGTGGGAAAATAGGAAAAATAATCCAGTAGATCTTTTCTTAGGTTAACATTATATCACATAATAAAATTAAGTACAATGTAAAGAGAAGTGCTTCTCCTTTTTGACTGCACAAATATTATCATTGCTGGTTTTGGAGCAAACACTGCAGTCTGGATCCATGGTTGCTATTTCCTCTTTTGAAATCTGAAGGAACAAAACAGATTGATACAGGCACCCAGGACTGTGTGCCTTAGCATATGGTTCATTGAAAATAGAACAGTGCTGTAAAGAATGCCAGCCATGGGATGATTGTGCCATCTGCCACTGCCTTCTAGGTGATTCCATTTTCAAGAGAAGAAACATGGCAGCAGGGGGGACTACTTCCACGTCCACTACTTTATTGTCTGCTTTTTTAACAGCTCACTCTGGACGAGGGGAAAGAAGGCATTTTCCATGCTCAAGCCATAGCCTTGCAAACTAGTAGGTTGCTAGCCATAACAGCACTTATTTTCCCCTTCCCCTCTTCCTGTCAACATGATCTAGTTATATCAGTTTGTCTGTGATATTTTTCAAGGTCACAAATCTCAATTTATATAGATTACCAGACACAATTCTAGGCTGCCAATTGAATCTGACATCTTCAGCTGAAACTGGTAAAAAGAAATCTCTTCCTTTCACAAGTCAGCTACTGATGGTCCATCAGTTTCTGCCTTGCCATGCAGTACAAACTTCTAAATACGGGACCAATCTCCCATCTTTTGGGAATATAAGTAATTGTCCTTATATGACTCATAGAAGGGTAGCCATAGTTTAAAACTCTGCTCTAGATTGGAAAGTTGATTTATTTCCAGTTTTGTTTCCAATTGCTTTTTTATGTGGCAAAATACCTATTTCTTCATCTCCATTAATGTAGCATTAAGGCATTATTGGTCAGCATGGATATACTGTATATTTATTGTAAGACACCATGAATTGCATAAGTAGGCAACTGGCCACATACAAATAATTGTAATAAATAAATAAGATTGAGTTATTGATTATATGCCATCAAGTTGGTGTCAACTCTTAGAGACCACATAGATAGATTTTCTTCATGACATCTCTCCCTAGCCTGATTTTTCAGGTCTTCCAATGGTGCACTCATCACCGCTATTCCTGAGTCCATCCACCTTGCAAATAAGTAAAATAAGCAATCTTTAATATAAACTGTAGATAGGTGGTTAGGAGAAGAATAAAACCTAAGATAGGACCAAAAGCTAGTAGATGCAGAAAAGTTCATGGAGTAAAAAGCACATCAGGTCTGGAGGTTAAGCTCATTTTTGGGATAGAAAAGTTCAACGAAAATATAGTGGGGATGTGCAAATGGTTTTCAGCTTAGGACAGCTCAGAATGCTCCAAGTTGAAAACAAAATACTTATATTTGAGTTTAGAAAAAAATACCACTATGGAACAAACATCATTGTTTCAGGTGGCAACATTTCTAGTATTCCAGTCATAGGAAAAGAAGCCTTGTAACAGGCCCTTCTGAATAGTCTGAGCTCCAAGCAAAGTGTTACGGTCTAAGCCATTTCAAATTCTGCTCTGACCAAATGCAAACAACTCAATTGTTCTGATGGAATATTTCAAATGCTGTTCAGTTCCACGCTTGAAACAAAACATGTTTTCCATTTCATACATACCCATGACATAAAGTATTACTTGTTTTTCCCCATCCCCCCAGGAAGAAATATTATTCTGATGATGCCTTTTAACAATGTTTAACTCTTCTTCAGGACTACATACAGGTAGTCCTTGACTTATGACCATTTGTTTAGTGACCATTCAAAGTTACAACAGTACTGAAAAAGGTGGCTTGCAATCTGTCCTCACACTTACAACTGTCGTGGCATCCCTGTGGTCACATGATCAAAATTCAGGCGCTTGGCAACCGGCTCGCACTTATGATGGTTGCAGCATTCCAGGGTCACGTGATTGCCATTTGCAATCTTCCCACCTGGCTTCTCACAAGCAAAGTCAATGGGAGAAGCTGGATTCACTTAATGACCATGGTGATTTACTTAACTACCATGGTGATTTGCTTAACAACCGCAGCAAAAAAGGTCATAAAATCAGGTTTAACTCACTTAACAACCACCTCGCTTAGCAATGGAAGTTCCAGTCCCAATTGTAGTCATAAGTCAACCTGTATGCTCTCTACCACAGGTTCCATCTAGGAGTAGTAGGACCATTTGCATGAAGTGCAAGATTGTAGGTGGTGTTTTCAGCTCAGTGCCCTTTACCCACTAACAGTTTATCATTATATCCTTCCCTCACAACACTGTGATAGATGTCTATGGGAACGGGAACAGGAGCTACCACACAAATTGTGCATAAATTATTTTTTTAACTCTTTCATATTACATCAGCAAAAAAAAATGTTTCTTCTTAATAATAATCCTGCTCCTTCTTTTCTGTCAGTGTGCTTCTATTTCTTAAATGCTGCTTGGTTTTTCTTCTTTTTTTCTTCCCTTCTCACTAGTACTTTCCCAAAAGAAGCCAATGGAGGGATAAAATGTTTCAGTTAATTCTGGGCTAAATGAATGTGAGTCCATTGGCCAGGTATTTCTCTCAAACATTTGGAATAAATGGCCAATTCTCTTTTTTTAATAGTAATTTTATTAAAGATTATAATTACAACAATACAAAATAATACAAACTAAAAAAGAAAACAAAAAATAGAAAGTGCAGAAAAGAAAAAAAGAGAAAAGAGAGAAATAAAAATAGAAAAGACAGGAAAAAAAAGTATATAGTAAAGAAAAAAAAAGAAATACATAAAGAAGTTACTTCCCCCTTCATCACAACAAGTATAAACTATTTTAGTAACTTATCTTAAAACACAACACATGATCTTTTCCTCCCATATCCCATCTCTTATCTAACAAATCCATAAAACCTCATAATTTCAGTCCTGATATCAGCAAAAGTCCATTAAGGGTTATCAGAGATAACAACCATCTATCCAAACTTATCCTAGTTTTGCTCCAGTCAACCCAGTTTTCTCCCCCCCGCCAACCCAGGATTCTCAGCTGAGTAGCCTGCTGTGAGGAAGAACTGTCTTCCTCCTACTTCCTCTCTTTAATAGCTGGTTCTCCTGAGAAAGGTTGCTTTGTTTTCTCAGCAGCTTCACCAGCCCTTATGGAAAAATGGATTCTTTGCTGTCTTTTTCTTCCTCCTCTTCCAAGATGGCCTCTTCCTTTCCTCAGTGATGTGTGCTTGTGCCAACCAGCCTCACTTGAGTGAGAGGAGCCAGACAGAGGGGAAAAGGGAGTTATCTGACCAACAACCCAAACTGCACAGCTCAGCCAGATGAGGTGGCACAAAATGATTGTGGAGTTGAGCCCCAAGAGAAAGGAGAATGAACACGTAATCAGGGAATGAGGTTGGTTGGGAGCAGCACCTTCTCTAGCAGCCTGCAGCAGCAGTTCTTGTCAAATGCTCTGGCAGGGGCATCTGTGGGGAGGGTGGGGACACTTGGCAATGCCAAAATGTTGGCCATGATGTGGCACTGTGGGTCCACCCCTTTTGTGTGTGTGCAATGCATATAAAAAAGGGTGGGCTTTGATTGTCTGGTCATACCAGCTCATTTGACATCATTGACATCTCCTATGGATGCCCCATCCTCTGTTCAGTTGTTTTGTTAACAAGCACACGAGCCCTATTCCTGTTTTTAAAGGACAGATCAAGCATTCTTACAACAGAGCAGTGAACCAGAGTTTATAAAGAGCCTGCCTAATTCCCACAAAAACACTGGTCAGGCAATACACAGGCTTATGCCTCTGCAGAAACCAGGCTCATGGTTTCCCCTGCAGAAATGGGTATACAGGGCAGTACTGAGTGGTTGGAGAGAAGGGAGCATGCTCATGCCAGCCTAAAATGGCCAATGTCCTCAGCCACTTGGAGATTATTCATAGAGCAAGAATGACATTGGGAAAAGCTGGAAAATGCTACTTTAATATGGAATAGCTAAAGATGAATGGAAGTGGCTTCCATGGTGAACTGAGAACTTCTTGAAGAGAATACCATGAGGACATGTCCTTTAAGAATGGTTAATGGGGCATCCTCATGTCCTCATGATTAGTAGGATGTGAGGATGAGTACTTTGCAAAGTTCCAGTCTTGTTCTTTCTCCACATGAAAAGCCAGCAATTCCCTAGGATTTATTGTTGAAAGGAAAAGGCAACCCTGGCAGGTTGGCCAGGCAGCCAGGCACTTCTTTTATAAAATTTATAGCATCTACAGTTCTGAACCATTTCTATGTTAGAACAAATGTTAGTTTCCCAGTTACAATGAAGTGGTTTATAACGATATTTTGTACATGGGAAGAAGACATTTCAGCCTAATTCCCATTTTTTGTTTCCCCTCTTGAAATTTAAATGAAAGGATTGTTCTTTAGTATATCCAGTGGTCTGTTTGTTCATAAGATTCATTATTTCTATATTTAAAAAACAAATTGACTCATTCATTTACAAAATGAAGCAAATCCTAATTCATGTTGCATTTTGGCAGTGTTATTTATTCCAACTGCAATGTCGCAAGTATTGAACTCAGAGATGAAAATAATCTCTGTTGATCACTTACTTCCTGTTTACTCTAATAACCCTTTACGTTTTTCCTTTTTCTTTGCCAAAGTTTGTCACCCGGGTCCTAGTTTGTGTAGAAATACATTGGATTCCACAAAAGTGGCATATACGTTTCTGGCCGTCTCATTGTAAGGAAACAGAAGCCAGGGTCAAAACAAAAAGAGAGCATCACTATCAGCATCCACATCAACAACAGCACGCACGTAGCCCCTCCTTGCCCTAGTAAGGTTGCAATCCAGGCTGGTCAGTTTGAAGCTGAGATACAAAGAACCCATTGAACAATCTATTTTCCAGGGCTGAAATTTAATCACTAATGTAGCCTGGAGATGTGGCACACATTTGACAAGTAAACACAGTAATTTTGACCAGGACATTCAGTCCTTAAAATCTCTGAAAGCAAGTCATAATAGACTTTAGCCAAAGTGTTCATGCATAAGCCCATCAAAGCACTCTGCTCAGAATTCAGCAATTCATGTTTGTGAAAGGAAACTTCAGGTTCTCTATTGAAGGGGACAGGAAGAAAAGCAAACACTTCCCCTATGCTATGCTGTATGTTCCTGCCTTTCAAGGGCTTGGCCAAGCCATTAAGCTATAATTGGAGTCCAGCATTGCTTGTGAAATTGAGCTCTGTGCCCTTGGTAGGAAAAAACAGTAATAACTAACTCCCATTCCTTTCAGTTTCTTCAGTCCTTCCTACTTTATCTGGAATGGCTGCAAAGGTCTTTCTCCTCCTTCTCCTTCTCCTCCTCTTCTCCCTCCCTCTCTCTTTTCAAAAAGTTTAGATAATGCTGCTAAGAAAACCACATGGCCGCAGTCATCGGAACTCAAACTCGACTTGAAGGCATGTTTCAAAAAATTACTTCTATCACCATCTAGCCACTAGATTTAGAACTACTGTGTATATTTCATGACCTACCTTTTGGGTGGTGGAGAACACATTTTCAGATTTGCCAGAGAATCATATTTTTGGAAAGAATCATATACTCTAGCCCCACACTGCTTCCACTTACCCACCATCCAAGGAATCCCTTCCTGTGTCACCCTGTCACTTCAAGGCTTGAAAAGACTTCAGGTTGACCTGCTCTATTGTTAGATAATTTGCTCCATCAAGAATTTCTCCTCAACATTTAGTTAAAAGAGTCATCTGTGATCTGAGAAGAGGCACTTGGAGAATTAATTTCATGGCATCCTGATGGCATCCACATCATTTCTATATGTTTACCATATTATTATTTTAGTTAATAAACAATAGCTCTCCAGACACTGGACTAAACAAGGCTAAATATTCTGCAGTTTGGTACAGTATTTAGAACATGTTTAAAGAAACAATCCTGTTTTGCTTTTTTCCCAAGGTCTAGAGTTTAGGACTATCACTTATTCTTCTCATTTTGCCTAGTTTGGTCTCCAGGTGATTCAAAATGGCTAGAAGAGATACCTCATATGTTGAAATTATTTGTTTATGTATTGTGGAAAAGGTTTAATCTCAATTATTGGACTTCAGAGATGGAAAATAGCTCCTAAAATTTTGTGGTCTACCTTTTCAGCTGCATATTGCACATGGCACATTAAACATTATTAAGCACTTCAGTCCTATATTAAATAGACAAGAATAGGATGCCAGGGTAGGGAACTATCAGAGGCTGACAATAGCTGAGATCTATGTAGCAGTTATAAAGCTAGAAGATTTGTTATCTGGATTGTAAAAAGTAGCATGTAAGTTAGAAAGAGATGGTACAGAACGATAGCATCTCTCTGTCAAGCTGTATTCCTGGTGTTTTCTTGGCAATAATATAGCTTTATAATTTCCTCATGGTCATCCATCCAAATATAAACCAAGTTCAAGCCTGCTTTGCTTTTCATGATCAGCCAAGGTTGTCCAGAAGCTGCCACCTAGCTGACACAGATGGTAAATAGCATGTGGGGAACATATCTAGGTGTAGTGCAAAAGAAATGTAGACATGTAGACAGGAAATAAAGAAGCACATATAATAACAAAAGGTGGGTTTTTTTAAAGACCTATCTAGTTTCAGAAGAAGTTCTCAAGAACTAATGCAGTGTGTAGCAACAGTTATGTCCATTTGGTAACAAGCTTCTTAAAGTAGAGTTTAATTGCAGTTGAGTGGAGGAGTGAAAGGTGAAATAAATCCTCTAAGTTCTGGCTCACCTTGTGCCAAACTGCACAGTTCACACAATAGCTAAAGCTGGAGAGCTCAACAGATGGTTGTATGGCCCAGAAAAAAAAATAAACTCAAAGAGATTAGTGCTTCAAAAAGCAAAGTTTAATTTCATTGGGATCTTCATGAGAGCATTTATTTGATAAGAGTCTACGGTGTAGACTTATTTATCCTAAGAGGGTCTGAGTATTAAAATTTTAAACTTGGCACCATGTCAGGCTAACTGCAGCTGTGTTCCTAATATTTACTGAAATATGCATAAATTTATTTTGTCCAAATAGAATATCATGCTGAGGGGAGGAAAAATGCTAGACACTAAAATCCTGTTCCCTGAACATTTAAAATCCTACATAAAATATGTACACATATACTTTTAAAATAGTTCACTCAGCCATGCACACACACACACACACAGACACACGTATTAAAAAGTTGGAGAAATAAATCTGGGGTTCATTAGATTTTGAACTCTCTACCCAGTCCTGGATTCTGCACTTCTTTGTTTTTAAAAAAATAATAATTTCTTTTCATTTCTTTTATTTTTTATTTTTTTTAATTTTATTATTTAAAATACCAATTACAAAACACACAACCAATAATAACAAAAAGAAAACATAAAATAATTCAATCAAACAACCAAAACATAACACATATAACTTTATAACTTAACCTCTACGTGCACCCATTACCCTTGGGACCTATAACCCTCCTTATCTCTTTACTTTTTATTATCACACATTTTATTATTAATAATTCTCAATAAGCCCTCTTCTCCAAAAAGATAATAAATATTGATCCGGTTTTACTCCCTTCCCTTTAACAAAAACATATTCCAAAAATTCACCCCATATAGCATCAAAGTCGTTCCTTTTCACCAAACCCTTTTTATATTTTAGTTCACATGTCCATTTATCATTGATAGCAATATTCTATACTTCTCTAAACCAATCTTCAAGCTCATACTCATAATCCACTTTTCATTTTTTAACTATTCTTAATCTTAAGGCAGTAACAAAAATTATTATCATCTCTTTCTTTTGCCACTCTCATTTCATATTTCCAAAATTGAACCATAATGCAATTTTTGGACTTATTTGCAAATTAATAGAGTATTTCATTAATCTCGGCAAAACCCTTTTCCCATTTTTTTAAAAATCTTTTCACATTCCCACCATAAACATAAATAAGTCCCAAATTCTTTTTTACACCTCCAACAATGTTTTGAATTATTTCTATTATAGTGGTTTAGCATTATTGGAGTCATATACCATTTCCAAACTGTCTTATAGCAATTCTCTTTAATTATAACAGACATATTTTTCATAATTCTTTGTGTCCAAATTTTTGACCATTCCTCTTCTGTAATATTAATACCTAAATCACTGTCATGAGCACTGATGGTGAGCAGGAGGGGGCCCCTATCCAGGGGGGGAAACGCATGCGTAGTTTAGAGGCTTTGAGCTGTCATTCAAAGAGACACAGAACAGACCCGCCTTGACTTTTGGGGTTTATCTGTCTGGGTTTTCCCATGCTTCTTCAGTTTGATAGGATTTTCTGTCTACTATAGCAGTAATAAAACACTAGAGACTTCCTCCTCATCTTGGCGTGGTCCTTGCTTAGTCAGGGCAATCACTCTCCCAACTAAATATCATTTCTTGTGCTAAATTACATTCTATCAGTATTTTATACATTTTACTTACTAACCCTTTTATTACATTGTCTGTACCGTTATGCTTTAACTGTATTATTAATTCCTCAAATTTTGTTAATTATCTTGGTATAATATATTGCAATTGGAATCATGGACCAAGAATTGGGTAAAACAATCTGGATTCTGTACTTCTACGTTATGTCTTCTCAGTGCATGCAAGCACTCTCTTAAGTTTAACAGATCTTTTATTATTTGTGTGTCAAGTATCCCAGCAAAAAGTGTCAGCAATTTTGGAAGAACTCCAGAGATTAGTCAACATACAAAACAATTCCTTTTTTTCTTAAAGGAAGAAGAATAGCCCAGTGAAAATTAAATATACTCAATGGATTGTTGTTGTTGTTCGGTCGTTAAGTCATGTCCGACTCTTCGTGACCCCATGGACCATAGCATGCCAGGCCTTCCTGTCCTCCACTATCTTCCAGAATTTACTTAAATTAATGTTCATTGCATTGGTGATGTTACCTAACCATCTCATCCTCTGCTGTCCCCTGCTCCTTGTGCCTTCTCTCATGCTCTCAGATCAAATGTTCCCAGAACATCTGATTGGATTCACATGCATGAATGGAGTTAACACGTGTGGGGACTTGCAGGTCAGCAGAGTTGGGAGGGGGAACATGCCAGGAGTGTGCAAACATCTTGTTTGGACTATCGCTGGTATCCAAGGTCGAGCTGCCGAGCCGTTGAAGACATCTGCATGGAGCTGAACTCGCTCGCACGAAGAAGGAGGCTGCATGCCTGAGAAGGAGAGGGGGTTTGAATTCATGGGGCTGTTTAACTTGGGTAAAACATGGGAACTTTCATTCACAACTTTTTCACTGTTCTGTATGCTACACTCCATTAAAGAGATTTCTACTATAATTAAGTATGAATCAACTTTGAAGGCAGATTGAGTAATACAGTCATTACACCTTCAGTCTTTCCCAGCATCAGGGTCTTTTCCAGTGAGTCCTCTCTTTGCATTAGGTGTCCAAAGTATTTGAGCTTCAGCTTCAGTATCTGTCTTTCCAATGAGCAGTCAGGGTTGATTTCCTTTAGGATTGACTGATTTGACCTCCTTGCAGTCCAAGGGACTCTTAAGAGTCTTCTCCAGCACCACAGTTCAAAAGCATCAGTTCTTCAGTGCTCAGCCTTCCTTATGGTCCACCTCTCACAGCCATACATCACTACTGGGAATGTAGTACTCAATGGATACAAGGTGCTGAATATTAGAGCAAAGGAACACCATGAGAAGGAAAGAGCTGTGGAATATTTGAACTCCTGAACAGCATCCCTGCTCATAACATTTGGTTGCATGTTCTTTTTGTAATTTAATTTATTTTCCAAGATACCAGTCCCCATCTTGATTGCATCTTTGTATGGCAGCAGCATTGCCCTTCCCTCTCTCCCAGTATCATGGAACAATGTTCATCTGGACAATGTTGGAAAAAGAAAATTGTGGAATGCAGGCACTGAAGAGCATAGAGAAGCAACAGCTAAGGGGAGAGAAGGAAATGAACAGAACTTTCCACTATCTGCTAACAGTGAGCATCTCCTTTTTCCCAGAAAAAGTCGGAGGGAGACATCATCTTACAAGTTCATCATCCTTCAGTGGTTTCAGGGATGTTCAAATGCATCCTTAATTGTCCTCAGCTCTATATCCAGACACTGCTTCTTGAAATAAATATCTTTCAGTCAAATGCCTCCCTGGATTGAGCTACAGTGGGAACAACTGAGTTTTCTTTAGTAGCTAAATGCCTTCTTTTGTCCCTTTAATTGAATGGGAATACGCCACAGTTCACTACCCACCTCCAGCTCTAATGTGGGCCTACATTATTATCTGTATCTGCTGTTATATGCACTGGTGATATCACAGCAAATCTTTAAAGGGTTTATTATATATCATATGATTTTATCTTGTTGGTTTCTTCCGGTGTGCTGAACTCCACTCCGTAGCTTGGCTTTTCCCCCTGGTTTCTGCTCAGGGTCTTTTCATGCAGGATGCTATGTTTGAAAATAAAAGCAGTTATATCATAGAAACTAGAAAGGATCCTTGAAGGAAAGATTTGTAGTAAAGTTTTGGGGAAAAAATATCTGGAGCCCCTTAATACATTTGCTCATATTATTTTTCCTATGATAAGAAAGTACTGAAACTTTGGGGGTTCATCTTCCTGTTTGGTCCTTGATAAACAGTAACTTGGTTTCCTGAAAACAATTATTTTAACTAAGAGCAATCAAAATGCTTCTGACTGCTCTGATTCCCCATGACACAAATGCAATTTGTTCAACAATTCTGAATTATCGTCATCATCATTAAATACCATAGAATTACATGGTGCAGTATAATATATCCATACATAGAACAGATATACATAGATGTAAATCTAAAGCCTATTTATGTATTAAGTTTAACAGTTACATAAACATGCTAATAAGAGGGTGGCTGCTCTACTATTTTTTCCCCATGGAGACATACAGAAAAGAAAATCCATACATTGTTATTACCTCAAGGAATGGATTTTCACACAATAAAGAGAAAGGGCAAGATTCAGGCTAACCTACCTTATATTAAGCATTCCAAGAAAAGCAGCATCGCCAGCTGTGCAATAACTGACATATTAGAAGCTCATTATAATCAGAGTTAAATTCAAATCAGTATAATTAATTATGAAAATCATCTTTCTCCTTCTCTCTCTCTCTCTCTCTCTCTTATTTTGCTTTTCTATTTTGCACTGATTAAAACCCACAGTTTTTGCTTCTCCACACACCTTTTACTACCTGCCATCTCTTTAAATGGGCTGCAGTAATATTACTGCCGTAATCTGAAAAATGAAACATTGATTAGTTTGGGGGGAGTGTCTCATACAGATATTTGCAGTACTAGGGAGGACTAGAAAGAAAGTGTTTACTGGCCTAATAGGTATATTTGAAAGGAAGGTAGCAACTAATACAATTCTAGACTCTGTTGGTTCTGGGAGAGAAAAAGGGGCTACTCTCAGTAATTCTAGAGACACAGATATAAACAGGAATGGAAAGCCTCAGGGACTGAACCATACCGGTTGCTTAACCATAACAACTGGCACCCAGCAGTCATGTTGAAGAGGCAGGGAGCAGGCAGCCCTTCTTGCATTGTGCAGATCTATGTGAAGGGGCAAACTGCTTCCCTCAACATCAAGCAAGTTCAATTGTTTAGTCTTAGACTTTGCCTCATTCTATATGTTCCTTGGCATTTTTACTAACAACCTAAACCTACTATTTCTCATACTGGGCACACAATTAATCTCAAATTCCTCCCAGTTGGGGTGACTCTAGAAGACGCTGTTGAGCTACATTAGAACTAAAGAATATCTCAAATTATTATGTTATTCACAAAGGCTTGTGCCATGCCTGGGTCAACTAAGCACTGCCTGCAGGGGTGTCTCGGGGGAGAGGGGTCAAAAAGTCAAGATGGCAACCACATCTGTATGATTGAAGCCCTATGCACATAAGACACCCTTCCCTTCAGAGACCAGTACTTGCTGACATTCTGTGTTAGCTGGGAGAAAGAAAACAGCAACAAAAATGTCAGCCAGAACAAGATTGCTTTAGTGCAGACAAGTCTTCCTGGCTAACCCTTCTTTCAAAGAAACTGCTAAGCTTTCATCATGTTAGAGTCATGCAGCTTTATGCAACTTTATTTTTAACATCCCACAATTATAATGTGATTTATTTCCAAATTAACTAGTTAGTTAATTTGTGAGTTATAGCTCACTTCTCTTTTATAATAATAAAGTGGCTTAGGAAAGAAAAATACAGCTACATAAAACAGGCAACAACAAAACAGTTAAGAGACAAGAAATTTAAGATAGCAGTACTCCTAAAATAAAACTGCACATCCTTTCTCGTGGCATAACTTCCTTCAGTTAGTTAGTTAGTGAACATTACGTATTTCCTAATTATTTGGTAATTCTTCTCTGTATTTTATAGCTTACTCTCATTACCTTTTCAAAATGTATTTTATTTTCTTCCTTCCCAGCAGTTATATATTAACATAACTAAAGGCTGACTTGTGGATTTTGTTCTAGTTCTGGTTCAGTTTTAAATATGTGGAATCTAAGCACTCAGCACCACCTCTGGACAGCAAAAGAAAATGCAAGGGAATCTCACTGGAAACCTGTTTTAAATTTTGAGCACACTGGAGAAATTAATCTACCAAACAGATTTATGAACAACAGAAACAAAGCGCTGCATCCTTTGTGGAATACAACATAACTGATAGATGATGAGGTGAACAGTTTTCTTTCTAATGTGAAAAACTAACGAAGAACCTGACGTGTTTTGTCACACATGAAGGAGTAATGTTGTGTTACGTTTGGTAGAGTGGGCTGCTTCTTTGTTACCATGATCAAAAGAATATTGAAAATTAAATTCACCTTTGCTTCCATCTTCAAGCTCACCATTTCAATCAGAAGCTATTTGCCTAAGCAAGACTTTGGTGGTTTTCTCTGTATGATGATCCATGTCTGTTGCTACTGACATTTCTAAAACATTTCAAATGTATTTAGCATCAAGGAGCCACAGGCAAGTTTTCCTCTTGAATTCCATTATTCAGAAAGACCAGTCCTGCCATGTTGGTTCCAGGCTGATGGTTAAATGTTTAAATTGTTGCCCTAATTTCTGGGGAACGTAAATAATGTGAAAGGAGGATTTGATGAAATGACCAAAGGCTGTCTCAGTTATTGACCATGCTTACCTACTGTGGTCTTTTACAAGTCTCTGTGATTTATTGATTTATTTGTTTACTTTCTTGGATATGAATATAGTGCCACAACTCACAACACTTGGAGGTTCACAACAGTTATAAAACAAGAATAAAATATCCATAGTAAATAAATTCAAATGAAATTAAAATTAAAATTAAACTCAAATCACTTGATCTAAAGTCTTTGGACTAACTCAGTCTTTACTAGTTAGAAGTTAAGACTATTAACTAGTAGTTAGAAGATTAACTAGTAGTTAGAAGACTATTAACTACTAGTTAGAAGATTATTATTAACAATGGAACTAATCTTCCCTCTTGGAAAGGCCATTCCAGAGGACCAGGGCCATCATGGAGAAATAAAGCCTAATGGTTTCAGCATCCTCACTTCCCAGAAATGGGTCACTATCAGCAGTTTCTCCCAGGAGAGATGCCTCAGATTGGGTGAATCCAGTTGGAGGAAACAGTCCTGAATATACTCAGGTGCCAACCATAAAGGGCTCATGTGAATCATCAACAATTCGTCCAGCAATTGACAAAATGGACCAGTGAAACAAAGAACTTCATGACAAACAGGAACTGAAATATTGGGGCTAGAAGAGGCCCCATTCAAAAAACACAAGTGTAGTTAGAGAAATGCTGAACCCTTTGAAATGGAAGATGCTTTGGGGCAGTCATGAAAAGCAAGTCCTGCATGCTTCTCACTCCTACAAACAGACTTTGATGACATTTTTATGAAGTTCCCTTGTCTACTTTATCTGGTGGCAGCTTTCTTATTCTTAGCCCTATATAGATCTGTGGAAACTTAGGAAGATAACAAGGAAAACTCTCAAGAGTTTCTACTTATAAGGCCTGTGCTCTGCAGTTAAGCTTCAGCCCATTCCAAATGAATTAAGTAGGCCAACCTGAAGCATACTGTACTGTATATGGACCAAAGAATGAAACTGTGCTGGGTATTTTAAACTTATTCAGAATAATGCTAAATGTTGGACCTTTAGGTAGTCAGCCTAAAGCAGTCTACCACTAAGCAGTGGTAGACAGGGACACTGTAATTATAAAGATTGTGTAATACCAGTAAAAAGAAAGTGTGTGTTCCAAGTGATCTAGACTGAGGTAAAGAATGGGAGAGCTTAAATTAAATATAGAATTCTGCAGAGCATTTCAGGGAGACAATAATGAGGCCAGGAGAAAGGAGACAATACACGACATTCTTGACCCTATTTTATGCATTAGAATATTGAATTTCTTCTTAGATTGGTTACTTGGTTAGTTGCTTTTGATAAATAGCTGTGGGTCTGAAGGAAAACAATATTGGGATTGTATAGGTCTGAGGGAAGGGGATTACATTTTCTTGCCACCATGGTAAGGCAGCGGCAACAAATAACAGCTTCCTACCAATTATGGAGAGGCAATTCTTTTCATAGAGACTGCTGCACATGTGGGTAGTTTAAGATCCCACTTACCTAGCCCACATCCTGCACCTTTGAAAGCTGATCATGCTTTTATGTACTGCACGGAAAGGGCAAATTATGACTTGTCTCCAAGCTTCCATTTTGTGGCCCACAAAGTATCCCCCGATCATGTGGCCAAAATGTGCCAGGAGAATGACCAGATTTTGGTAGTATGACTTTCTCCCTTTGTCACCACTAAAATGTTCAAAAGGACAAAAGTCAAAACAAAATTCAGCCAAAATAGGATGGTAGAAGAGAAGCAAGATTTCAAGAAAAACAATAATCTTTGGACAGAAGATGTGATGGGAAATGCCTGAACCTTCCATATCTAAAATGGCCCTTTTGCTTTCAACTCTCTTCCATCACCAAACACAGATATCCTTTTCCTCCCACTTTTCTTTCTTCCATGGACAATAGCTCTGAAACAATAGCTTTGAGGAACTAGATCACTGATTGATGGAAGCTATTGTTTCCTCTCCTGAAAAAAGCTGTGGCTGCAGACCTGGGCTCAGTCATTTCCTTAGTCCCAATGACCTCTGGAGGCTTATGTGCAAGATTATATACTTTATCACTCATCTGGATATTTAGAAGCATTATGAACTTTTAATTCAAGCTTAGCTTTATGTGGGGGATTTATGGGCTCTGCCTGCTGAAATGCCAACTGTATGCTTAATTAAAGTATTATGTCTTCGACAGTGAACAGTTGCAGATCACTCAGAGGGATGTAACCACCTGCAGACAATAATAATGACCAGGATACAGAATTTTTGTTGATTTATTGAATGTTTAATATTCCACTGTTTGTGGGTGATACACAAAATACTGTGCACAATGCCTCCCACGCCCTGAGCAGCAACTTGTCTTCATTAAATTCAGTAGCCTACACTGCCCTAGTTATTTCTATTGTCCAATCCACACACACACACACCTACAAACGCCTATACACATACATGCATACATACAAAATGTATATACTGCTCTCTCGGAATGACTATATACAGTATATTTCTATAATGGCAAATATAATGCCCATACTGTACCTTCATATAATGCTGTATCTCTTCCATGGTTACTTTGTCCCTTAAAAGTTGGTATAATATTTGTTTTATTTATGTAAATCTTGCAGTGGGTTTGCTGAATTCATTTTTATATTTACTTTTACTTTTGTCCTAATCAGTCCCACCATTTAAAGTTAGATCTCTTTCTGGCCCGCTTTATACATAAAACAAGGATAGATGAGTGGATCCAGTTTTGTTCCAAAAAAAGCAGCAGCCATAAGGGATGATATTATTGCCCCTACTCTTACCTCTCCCTATTCGTTTAATGAATGGACTTTTTCTCCCAGCCTGATGCCACTGACAGGAAATGAGATATTTTGAAATATGAGACAGTGCTACAAAAAGGGAGCTGGGGAATGGGTGCATGAATTTTATTTATTTATTTGATTTAGGTGTCACCCAACTCCCAGTATAAAAACAAGAAAAAAAGTAATAAAAAAAAAAACAGGAAACAAGATGGTGAGTCCAGCCAGCAATACAAAGCCATATACCACAGATCCAGCAAGGGGCCCCAGCTACCCAACCTAAAGCTTGAGAAAGAACCAGCCTTTTAAGGGTCTTGGGGTAGGAGCACTGCAGATCTCAGGGGGAACCTCATTCCAGAGTGCAGGCACCAGGACAGAAAAGGCACACTTCCTGGGTCCTTTTGGAATTTCTATAGTCCAAAATCGGAATTTCCTTTTGAAATTCTGTAATCCTAAACCAGTCTTCTCTATATGTGTGGGAGCAACTACTGGATAGAAACCCTGGGAGTTTGGGTTATAAAACATCTGGAGGATATCAGCTGGGTGAAGAATGCCTTAGATTATGAGGTCCCTGAGTCCAAGCAGCAGATGGTTGTTCATGCAAACACACTCACACGTGTATCACATCTCATAAGCACCACTGGCACAGAATCAGTAGCAGTACTACACTAAACCACAACCAACAGCCCACTAGATATGGACGGGATGACAATGCTTTATACATATAAAACAGAGAGGTTTCCAAATTATGGTTCTTTTCTTTTATGATTCACTATCAAGAATAATTTAAAAAGGAGTGAGCAAAACAGTCCTCCTAAATGGACCATTAAAAATGAAAAGTACCAATAGAAGAGAATATCTGTAGCTCAGGGCTGAACTGTGGAGTCCTTGGTGCTCTCTGAGCTTGGCTGTTTGCTTGCTGACATTTCATTACCCAGTTAGGGAACATCAGCAACCAAGTTCAGAGAGCACCAAGGACTCCACAAAAATGAAAAGGTTTTGGTTTTTTTAAAATATGGTGACACAACACATCCACCCGCTCTTAGGCATTTTGGAGATTTAAGAATTGGTTTTTGGATGCACCCAGGATCCAGTTATTTTAGAGACTGAAACAACTCTACTTTGATTCAATTATATTAGTAGTAATGATTGGATAATATCTAGCTTCCTCTGTTCTTATCCTCATCAAAGTGTAGAAATTTATGTTCTGTCCTAATACCATTCCATTCACAGAGGGGCTAGATTGAACTGTTCACCTTAGTGCTAACTCAGCACCCTTGAGAAATTTCATCTCTGGGCCAACATGAACATGTAGATACACTTTCCACCAAATGCCCACTCAGCATATATACACTTTTGTAAGATAATGTTAGAGAACTTTTTCTCACTTAAGGCTCCCATGACACATTATTCCTGATGCATTGCAAAGAAAGCATTTTTTTTCCTGAATGGAAGAACTGAACCATATCCGATGGTCAATTCTTAATGTGCAAAAGTAGCTAAGAATTGTTAAATATTAAATAAGATATTATTAGGACATATTCTTGGAAAGAGGTGCTTCAAAATGCATGAGAACATGTAGAAAGCTCCTCTTTTCATCTTTATGATAATTCCCAACTGTTTCTTCATGTGTATGCGTAGTGATCTACTCTCCTCCTCCTCCCCCACCCTCCCCTTCCTCCTTTTCCTTCATTTCTTTTCCCATGAAGCCAAAGAGCATGCTTGTAGAGAGCCAGGAGCAGGTTCGAAAGCAGCCATGTGACAAGGCTGCTTTGATGACGCAGAAAGTTCTTTATCTGTGCTCCCACATATCCTTCAAGACTGTGCAAAGCTGTGCTTCAGAACATGTGGGAGCACAGATAAAGCACCTCTTTCTTAATTGTCCTTGCTGTTCAGAAAGCCTCATCTTTGGAAACCTGTTCTCCTAGCCACCATGTTGCCACTTCTTGAGGACACATCCACGTCCTATCGAGGCCGCAACACCAGCTTCCAGAGAAATCAAGTGGGTGATCTGTTTGTCTCTCCCTTACTAGAGAGAGCAAAATCGGCTTCCCAGATGGCAAAAATCTGCCTTACTGCCGATATCTCTTCGTCGGCACCCCAGAGAGAGACAAGGTGCATCAGCCTGCCATAAAATCCAGAAATCCGGCTGTAAAAATCGATTCTTCTGGAAAGTTCCATCTGTATGGGATAGATCCCTTACTAAGTTCATCTGTCAGAATGATAAGATTCTTTGATCAAGGATCTTAAAAGAGCACAAATATTTGGGAAAAATTGGGAAATCTCTGACACAGTGCTCTGAGCACACTACAAAGCTGTCCTACATCTAGTGTAATGTCGCATAGAGGAATCCTTTCGGATATGTTCTGTTTTCAAACAATAGGCGTAGAATCTTGTATCTGAGTATCTCTGCAAAAGTATCTGCACGTAGAAATAACATTATACAAGAAAACCAATCTCAGTGATGAATTACAGGCGTTATTCAAAAAAATGAACTGACTGTACTATGAAACTTTTCTCTCAGATACCTGTGACTGCTAGCCCTCCAAGCAGCCTACGTTAAAGGGATTAGCAGTGGGATCAACAACTAAAAGCTGCTGTATGGAGTTCCCCACGCCTCAGAGTGCAGTCATGTTCTCTCCTGTTTTCATTTTACAACGAACTCGGAAAAGAAACGAAACACCAGAAGCACTCTATAGTATTGTTACAATTTGCTAGTAGTGATGATGTGACAGAACCAATGCTTTTAAAGATTTCACCAATGGCCAACAGCACCAAAAGTTCAAAAGAGCAAAGATGTACTCATGTTCAACTTGTCTTCTGATGACTGTATCCATGCAGTTTTCTTGGCAGAGTTACTATAGTGTTTTGTTATTGATTTCCCAGTCTTTCTATAGTCGTGGTATTTCCTGTGATCTCCCACCCAAAAACTAATCAGGGTTGACCCTGCTTCATTGTCTAGGTCAGCCACAGCCAGACAGGTGCTGATAGCTACTGGCTCAACAGCATGTCTAGTCTCCCTTTTCCTTTAAAAAATCCACAAGGCAGGTAAATGCAATCATATAAGTGCCTGTTTGGAAGGAGGTCCCACTGAATTCCATGTGGTTTACTTCCAATTAAGTATGTATAAAATTGTAGCCTAACAGCCATAAAAATCCAGTACATTTTTTTATATATAAGAATTTTATTATAAAAAATCCAATACAGTTTTAAATAGCTACACAGAATAATAGCAATAATGCAAGTGCATTCTTTTTTTTTGGTAAAAAATTTATTAAAGATTTTTTAAAAAGAAGATAAAAACTAATACAAACTAATGTAAAGTGAGAGAAAGAAAGGAAGAAGAAAGAAATCAAAGAGAAAGCTAGAAGTGCAAGAAAGGGGGGAAAAGTAAAAGAAAAATAGAAAAGAAAGAGAAAAGATACAAAGAAATAACTTCTGATCTTATTTACAGCAATTATAAGTACAATTATAAATTGTCCAGGCGTGTCCGACTCTAGGGGGCGGTGCTCATCTCCATTTCAAAGCCAAAGAGCCGGCGTTTGTCTGTAGACACTTCCTCTGTGGTCATGTGGCCGGCATGACTAAATGGAATGCTGTTACCTGCCCGCCGAAGCGGTACCTATTAATCTACTCACATTTGCATGTTTTCGAACTGCTAGGTTGGCAAGAGCTGGGACTAGCAACGGGAGCTCACCCCGTCACGCGGATTCGAACCACCGACCTTCCAATCAGCAAGCTCAGCAGCTCAGCGGTTTAACCCGCAGCGCCACCACGTCTTACTCCATGGTTACATAACTCTCTTTTTTCTATAATCTATTCTGTCTAATCATCAAAACTAGAAACCATAAGTTCACTTTTTTCTGTTACGTGCAAAAAGTCTATAAGGGGTTTCCAGTCAGCGATAAATGTCGATGTTGTCACAAACTGCAAGTGCATTCATAGCAATAATTACTATAAATCCATGCCAACAAATGCAGATGGAAGCTGGAACAAATTGCTTAGCTGCTATAAATGAAATAGGGAGGAAATGAGATACACATCTGATGGGGAAGAGAATTCTGCAGTTCTTGATATCACACCTGAAAAGACCTACTGTATGTGGCCACATTCTCTACTAGTGCCACCAGATAGGGTCTATAAAAATCCAGATGACCACTACATGGTAGCAACAAGAACATTGCTGCCATCTACTGGCTGTCCAGATGTTTGCAGCCCATAAAAGGTAACCCTACCTTTAAGTAAGATGGAATGGGAGCAGAGCATTTGTGGGAGAACGGGGAACAGATTTTTTTGCAGAAAGCCTACATTATAGGTTATATAGTTATATGGCCTGAGCTAAGTATTAGTAAATTTAAGCTGCTGAACAACCTTAGATAACAACCTGATGGCAGCACTCTATAGCAGGTGAATTTCTGAATATTCTGGAAATATTGTTCCATAAAACTCTGTACGAGAGCACTCCCATCTAGATGTGACCATAAGGTGGGTTATTATGGTCTGATTATTCTGATTTTATGAACTCCAAGGTCAAGGGTACACTTTACTAACTGGAGTGGTGAGAGTGCGCAGTCTCAATTATTCCATCCTCTTCATTAAGATGCTAGTTGAAAAATGAAGAACATTGGTTATGATTCATTCTTATCATTGAGACAGAAAGGTCATCCAGGATCCTATCAAGTTGAATAATTTAGACTAAGAAACTTTGCTCAGGAGAAGTTATTTTAAAGCACATCATTTACACTATTTATTTTTATTTCCATTCAATGTACAACAGACTGTAACATCACAATGCCCCCCTCTCCCTCCTTGTCATTGCGATGTAGTAATGTCACAATTTTTCCCTGCACTCTGGATGCTTTCTGTGTTTTTATTTTCATTGTAAAAATGCAATATGCAATAAATATGTGTAGGACTGGGATGTGACTATTTTTGAAGTTTTGCTACAGGGTGAGGAAAAAAACTTGATCTTTTCTGAGAATTGAGGCTTAATGTAACTTCAGAACCCTGGGCAAAAGAAAATACTTTATTTGTTCATTATCATTCCTAGAGCTTTGTTTCCTTCTGGAAGAAATCCTACTGTCAAATGGCTATCAGTTCAAAGCTGTAGAGCTTACAGATTTGGTGGGAAGGAGGCAAAATCCCTTTGGATGCTATTTTCTCATGTTATTTTCTCTCTCTTTACCCCAAAGGACCCCCCTCCCTTCCACTCACATTTGCAATTCCAATTTTGGTTTGTAACACTGATGTCTAGCTTTGGCAATTGCATCTAGTCACACTAAGACACAGTAGGGCCTGGTAACTCTTAAGTGTTGTGGGTCTTCGATACTGCTTTTTAGGATGGGCTGTGGCCCAGGAAGAGATGCATGAGCTGTTCTGGGATGTATCTTTAAATGTCTGCTTGCTTTTATGGTATAAGTCTTGCATCTGAACGATGCAGTAAATAGCAAACCTTCTGAAGCTAATTTGTCAATAACTGTATTGGCTGACTGAGGCTCCACGCCTTGAGCTCTTCTGAGAAAAGGCAATGGATAGGACTCACAACTCTTTCCAATTTTCATTATGTTTGAGCAGACTCCTCATTTCCCTGGGTCTTGTACCCTGCTACATGTAGCCTTCAGACATTTCTAAGAGAACACTAGGACTATAGGGTATTTGTGCTTAGAAATACACAGCTACAGTGTCATGAAGGGAAAGAAATTCCTGCAAATAGCATAATTTACATCAGGTTCTAGAGCAGAATTTGTTCCACCTCCCCCACCTCTGCTTGATAACAAGCAGCTAGCTAAATTTATTGCAAAGTCCAGTTCATTTCTCTTGCTGACTCTCCCAATTCAAATATTCCCAAGTTTTCTAAAGTTCTGAGCAGTATTATCATACTGGATTCCCCACTATCAGGAAATCATATTCTGTCATGCAATTCCCGTTGATGAAAGATATGAAACATCAGTTGATTATACAGAACTATTAGTGCACCATCAAATGTATTGAAGTATAAAAGCCTGATAAAATCAACCCACTGTGATATTTTCCACTGCCTTTCTCTTGTATCTTTTAACTGCAGTCATAAACTAGGATGTGGTAGGCATTGTTTTATTTTTTCTTGAACTGGCTGATGCAGGAACATTTTGCTGCTAGGTTACCGGAAGTATTGAGGGGGTGGGGCTTGGGCTGGGGAAATACAATGTGTGAAATTTGGTCTGTTCTTGTTACTTTCTATATAGAGATTTCAGACATCACCTGAGCTAAAAAAAGGATATAAGGAGGAAAAATGTGACTTGCAACAATCTTTTTTCCTCTAATCTCTAAGCTGAGCACTCACACATGGAGTCCAACTCGCAGTGTTTCCATTTACACTGCTGCAATTGCACTGATGGTGTTTCATGGAAATTGGATACCTGAGTCACATACACTCTGACAGACAACACTTGTTCTGGGAGTTTGTCTCCGCCCACCACATATTACAAAACAATGCCCTAGTAATTGATGTGCCCACTCATACCTACTGGCTTCACCTATCAGCAAGGGTGGCTAGCAAAACATTTGTGCCATGGTTAGCAAACAATATGCAATGTGGGACACACACATTATCTGCCCAGGAGAACCCACAAAATAAAAGACACCTGGTTTGTTTCTATTTTGCTTCAAGGCTTCCTAATCTCATTTCTTCCAAGTGGATGGAGCTACAGTACAATATTTGCATGTCATGTTGAACACACTAACCAGGCTGTAGGGAGTTCATTACATCTGCTTGCTTATGGGTAGAGAATGTGGGTGAGCATGGGTGCATTGCCACTAAGCCAGCTTTATAGCCTTGCATGACAGATAAATTGGTCTGTAGAAGACAAGTAGCCAAGTCTTACTTGTAATAACTTTAGAATCCTGTCAAATGTCATTCTAAGATTAGTGTTCTGTGTATATGTAGTGCTTCTAAGTCATTAGCAAGACCTCTTGATGAGAACAGTTTTATTCTGAACTGCAGTATAGCATAAGCAGTAGTGAACTCTGCTTGCAAACAAGTTGTTAATGCTACTTCTGGATCAAAAATGGTTGCCAAGAAGTTCTGAACATCACTTGATTTCTAGTACTGAATGGAGTGCTACCTTTACAAAAATAGCTGCCTAAACTATCACTTACTACAGTGTAGCAGAGCTGATTGCAGAATGGCTCTCAGTAATCTTGGAGAACTCCTGGATGACTGACAAGATACCAAAAGTCTGGAGGACAGCAAATGTCATCTACTCATCTTCAAAAATGGAAAACCAGGAAACTACAGATCTCTCATCTTGACATCTATACTGGACAAGGTCCTTCAACAGATTATTAAACAATTTGTGAGTACTTGAATGGACATGCTACTATTAACCTGGGTTTGTCACAAAACATACTAGACTGGCTGTGATGACTGGAACACTTGAGCATTCACTCAATTACGACTCATAATCTTTTGCTTATAAATCTATTTAATGAAGTGAAGTGTTCAGTACAGAGAAAAAGTTGCAAATGGAATTTCCTGCACGTTTCTACATTTTAAAATCACAGTAACTTCAAATTCCCCCCCTTAGGTATGTGCCCCCTCCTTCTCCTGCCAGCAGATGGCTGTAACGGTCCTTGTTAGATGACCTTGGTGCAAGGAGCAGCTAGCCCAAACAAGATGATTCCCACTCCAACCATGCTCCTCCCTGCTGGTCGACTCGCAAGTTGACACAGGTTTCTGGAAGATGGATGTGGGTCCGATAAGATGTTCTGTGAACATTTAATCGGGGAGCCTGACACTGACCTTCTCTCCTTTGATAAGATTTTCCTGCCTAGTACATCAGGAGAATGCTATAGACATAGTGTACCAAGACCTCAGTGGAGCCTTCAGTATACAGTAGCACAGAGTTCAGATCATGGGAAGCAGTTGTTCAACGTTACTGTAGGCTTACTTTCTATTGTTTCACAGAGTGGAGCCAGAAACAATGGGTTTAAGCAACAAGAAAGTAGGTTCAGACTAGTATCAGAAGGAGCTTCCTGACTGTATGAATTATCATCCTATGGAACAAGCTGCAGTATGAAGTCTCCAGTTCTTCATCACTGGAAGTCTTCCAACAGAGGTTGGCCATCTCTCAAAGATGATTTAGTGGAGTTTTCACTGAGCAGAAGGTTGGACCAGAAGACCTCTAAACTCCCTTCCAACTGTATGATTTTGATTCCTTCCCCTTTTATTAAGTTGTTATGAACATTGTGAGAACCACCATTAAAATAATTTTTAAATCTCTATATATTTGATTACACACAGAAACTGGTAAGGCATCATCCAATAAAGAAGGCACACTGATGATGTTGTGATAAGGTTCCTCTGGTGAAAGTATTGTGGGGCACAAGTCTACCTGAAAGAAGTGAAAAGAGAAGCTTGGGCACCTAGCTAGAAGCAGATTATCTACCTGGGTGAAATATTCTGACTCTTCATGTAAGATTATTGTCTGTCCATTTTAGCTACTTCTGGTGCTTCTTCACAGTATGGATCGAATGAAGGTTTAAGCAAATCCAGCCAACTATGAAGTTGCTTTTTTAGGAATGGTTCTGAAAGAGTAATTTCAGGTACCATGTTTGGAACATCCCTATAGCTGGAACTATAATCTTTGCTCGGTCTCCAGGTTAGTGCATAGACTATGATTTGCAGCATTCGTGGCATTTATGATATATTGCTTTGGCTTCTCAAGCTTTCAGATAGCTTTCCTACAGGAGACATATTGTATCCTGGATGGACATGTCTTACTCCCAAAAACTTTTGTCATGTGATTCTTGTGTAATATGATCCACATAACTGTGGCAAGTCTTCACTTTAACCTGGCAGGTCTGTTGTAAATGTGCACTCCCACAGTGAGAGCATGCTTTATTTTATTGTTGGTGAGTTTTCTACCATGCCGAGAGCAGTGCAGCTGTCTGTGGTGCCCTGGATCCAGTGTCTCTGTGTTGGAAAGATGCTGTTAGCTTATGTGGATCTCTCTGGGCACTATTATGTTCTTTAATTGCTAAGAATCTTGTTTGGTGAGCTCCATAGCTAAAGCACTCTTACAGGCAGATTGAAAAAAACAGACCTTTTTCATTTAATAACTTATGCAGGTAATATTTCTCATACAGGCCACAAATTTATCTCACAAAGTTTGATCCAAGAAGGGCCCAAAGGAACAAGGGATGGATAATCTTTCAAAGTCAATACTATCATCTGTAAGGCTTTCTCCCACTGTGCGATTTCTGCCATAAAATCTAAAGCATTCGGCTGTAATGATAGGCTGAAGTTTGCAGTGCTGTGACAAGGATTTTGTAACTCTCTGGTATTTGAACTTTATGGGCTTCACAGGAGCAATGAGAGTTTTCAAAAGGCTGTGTGGCTTTGCAAGTAAAGTAGGTAGAGCTCTTTTCCTGAATCATTTGTAGCTAGCCATCTCTCAAACTTTTCTAAATAACAGTAAAACTCCTCATGTCAGAAAATGTCCAAAAGCAGGCACTGGTCATAACTCACTGCTGTGCAGCAAAAATCCTTCAGATAAAGTGTCCTGGAACTTTCCATTGAAACATTGTGAACTGCAGCAAGTAGATGGTCAAAAATCTCACCCTTGTTACCAATGTGACGTTAGTTTAGATGTACCTTTGCACATTCCCTACAACTATTGCTGAAGGGAGAAAAAAGTTAGCAATGAGGCATGAAATCTTTGGAGGCAAGATGTCCAATTTGATGCCCCTTTCATTTTTCTCATTCCTTGATTTATTCAGTGTAATGAAACAGATGATCAGTAAGATTACTAGTAATATAATCAATACTGCCTGTCTGTTTCTGTGAGAATGAGGCCAGCATTGTCCACAGAACTCTATGAAAAGCTGTCCAGATGTAAATCAAAAACTCAACTCAGAAAATGTGATTGATGGTGTTTATAACAATGCTTGGTAGGTCAAACAAGGACTGCAAAATATACCGTTGGCTTTGCTGTGAATGATTATCTGAGTTATTTATTTTGGGAGGAAAAAAAATATAGGACCACACTACTGCAAGATATCTTTTTGAGAATAATTTTAAAATATTGAGAAAGCCAGCATTATTTTAGTCCTTTGTGTGACCTAGATGAAATACAGATTGTTTTTCTTCATCCTGTATTTAATTTGATTGCCCATAATATAATAAATGGCTTTCAGCCAGATATGGTAATGAAAAAATAAGCATGGAAAAGGTTGTCAAAATATAGTGTTCTCCCACACCTGAATGCCCTGCAGATCACAGAACGTCAACTCTCAGAAGTCTCAAGCAGTGACCAAGTTGGACGAGGAATGCTGAAAGCTGCAGTCCATGCATCTGGAGGATGGCCAGATTGAAGAAATCTATCTATCTATAAGTGGCCCTTTATGGCACTTCTGTGGAAGAATGTCAACACTGTTCATAAAAAATAAGCTATGCCGTGCTTCCATAGTTTCATCCTGAATGCATCCAAGAATAGCCCTTTAACTGCCAGAGTAGGAATATTGTGCAAGTATCTCCAGTACTAAGATGGTAGCTTCCCTACCAGGCTTTGCTGGATCTGCCTCCAATTTAGGAGCAATAGTCTGGGAATCAAAACGTGCAGCTTTAATTCCACACCATACAGTACTCACAGAGGTCTTCCTTGGAAGCTGAGTTGTTCTAAAAATCATCATCATCATCATCATCATCATCATCATCATCATCATCATCATCATCATCATCTCTCTTCTCCATAAGTCTTTGTTCTTATTTCAGAAGTAGAAATCACATATTTAAGCATAGATTCATTGGAAACAGCTTCTGAAATAAGAATAAAGTCTTATTGGGAGAACAGTATTTTGAACTATCACCTCCTGCAATATGTCAGAAGTCATTGAATAATTGGAGATTATACTTCTAAGTGGGTTGATCTAATAGTAAAAATGATTCTGAAATCCCTTGAATGCTATGGAAGATGGGCGGGTGGAGAGATTAATTTAAGGCGGAAATAACAGAAGGAGCTGTTTAAAACTTTAAAATAGAAAACAGTAGATGGCTGTAAAGAGACTATGCTGCCATCTGGTGGTCATCTGGACTTTTGCAGACCAGATAGGATATGCCTAGCCACAACTACATAAAATATAGTAACTAAACCAGGATAGTTAGTTCTAGGACATTAAATCTTGTCTCTTTACATTGTTTGCCAGCATTCTCAAGAAAATGGGGAAAAAACAAATGAAAGAGCCATAACAATCCATTAGTGTCTTAGTAAAATACAGCATTAACAAAAAGTATGTGGTAAGTGGAAAAAAATAGATTATTGCCAAGTGCATTTTAAATGAATTGTCCTTTCTGATGGAGCTATATATTTTAAATAATCCTTCCTAGTATATGATGACTTCCAGATATGTTGGGAATACAACTCCTTTCAGCCATGCTGGCTAATGCTGGCTGGGAAATTTGAAGAGCACCAAGTTGGGGCTAGGTTGATTTAAGCCTTCCATTCTGCAAATTCCTTAAGATCAAAAGTTATCTGGAATAGTCTGATTTTCTTTCTGCAGTTATTGATTGCGTCTCTCCACTTGACTATGTTAGGAAGTGCTTGCCTGATAGTCTGCTACAATTACATCTCACCCCAGCATGGGTGAAGCATGACAGAGAGTCAATGCGTATTAACACAGGGCAGTTTGTAGTAACTACTAACTCCAGCATTGGTTGAGTTCCATCTGGGAACAGTATGGCACATACTGGGCTGTAGTTCATGTGAAATTGCCAAGCGGTGATTAAAAAAGTGAAATCTTTGTAAAGAGGAATAGTAAAAACTGAAAGCTTTTGTTGCTATGAGGACACTAATGTTTTAACCTATTCTCCAATTTCTGAACTGATAGGAAATTTCACAGCAGCTTTCTGAAGGCAATTCCTTTTAGAAAAATCTGGTTCTGTAGAGATAAAATGTTTTGTCATATATTTTTGTTTAAAACTTTAGAAGTAAAACAGGTAGGAAAGCAACATGCTTTTCAAACAACTCTGAACAGTGCCCTTTGCAATTTATAAACTGGCTGTTTTGTTGAAAACAAAGAACAAAGTAGATGTAGAACAACCCTCCTGATTCCAACATATTTGGCAAAAAGATCGAAACCAAATTTACTGTGATGGTCATCAAGCTAAGTGATTATGTTTTCCTTTACCTTTTCTTTAAAGGCTTTTGTTGGTATAGTAGTAAACATACTATACTTCATCTTCTTAGACGTAGACCGAACAGTTTGACAAAAGTAAAATACAAAAATATATAATGAAGATGGAAGTCTATTTTAAGTAGGGAGAAACATTGTTCCAAATATAGTTTGCTCACTCTCTATCTTCAAGACCGATAGTATATGACTACCTCAAAGGCCAGGCTGGCATCCTACTAAATAAACCGTTATTAAAATTGCAAAACTTACCCAGCACTCATTACTTTAAAGCACCGAGCACTGTATTAATTAGAACAATAATACGTTCATTGGATGAACAAATTCTTGAACAGGGATTCTGAAGCAGAACTAAGAGCCATCTAAGGTTGGTAATTAGTGATATGGATATGTCAGCACCAAGTGAAGTAGAGACATATCAATATTTGGCCTAATTTCAAAAGCTGTTTGCAAGCAATCAGTTCACACCTCTGATTGTGAATAGATATTATATTCCTGGCCTGATAGCATGCTCAGAAATGCAGGGAAAAGAGAAAGAGAGAGGAAGGCATGCCATACTCCTTTTTATTCTGGGCCTACCCATCAGTGACTTCAGTCCTACTCCTCACAAAAGGTACCCCTTCCCAATACATCACCCTCAAAGGTAATATGGAAAAAAGACCCTGAAAAAATAGTCCTTAGCCACCCATCCATCTTTTTCTTCAAGACTGCCCTCTATTTTAGGCTGCCAAAGTCAATATTTCTGAGGCTGCCTTTAAAGTGTACTAAGAAGCTACAGTAGGTGCACAGTGTACTGGCTCACTTGTTAATTGGTACTAGCCTTCAGGAACATACTACACTTGTGCTACAGGCCCTGCACTGGTTGCCAATTGATTTCCAAGTGCAATTTATAGTGTTGGATTTAACCTATAAAATCTTATATGGCTGGATGTTGAGATACCTGCAGATGCCTTCGCCAACCAAAATCAACCCGTCCAATACTCAAGACCTGGGGGCGGGGGTGGGGGAATGCTGATGGTCCCTCACTTCTGAAAGATCAGGGAGGCTTTGTTTTTCTATCACAGCACTTGTGCATTGGAAAAACCTTCCCTTGGAGATTAGACTTGCTCTGACTTTAACAGCCTTCTGGAAGTTGCTCAAAGCAGCTTTTTCCTGGAGGGCTTTTTTAGTTTAATGGAATGATGCAATTCTATCAGGTCATTGTACGTTGCTCTGGCTGCTTTTAGAATGGATGTTGATTTTATTTTCCCTAATTACTTACTTCGGTTATCATGGATGATTTATGACGTTGAATTATGTTGTGTGCCACCTTGCGTTTTGTGATTGCAGTGGCATAGAAATCTAATAACTACTTTTTAAAATGCATTATTTATACAGTATTTTTATTTATCAATTTGAACTAATAAATGAAAACAACAATCCAAACAGGTAAAACCAATTCCAATAACAATCAATATATAGTGCATATATGGTGTTGGAGGAAAATTCTGAGAGTGCCTTGGACTGCAAGAAGATCCAACCAGTCCATCCTCCAGGAAATAAAGCCAGACTGCTCACTTGAGGGAATGATATTAAAGGCAAAACTGAAATACTTTGACCACATAATGAGAAGACAGGACACCCTGGAGAAGATGCTGATGCTAGGGAGAGTGGAAGGCAAAAGGAAGAGGGGCCGACCAAGGGCAAGATGGATGGATGATATTCTAGAGGTGAGGGACTCATCCCTGGGAGAGCTGGGGGTGTTGACGACCAACAGGAAGCTCTGGCGTGGGCTGGTCCATGAAGTCATGAAGAGTTGGAAGCGACTAAACGAATAAACAACAACATATAGTGCAGCAGAGATCCAAATAGATCCCTTTGTAGACAAACAGCAAATAGGTAACCAATGGAGCTCACCTAAACACCCAGTCCCAGTGTTTGGGAAAAGCTAGGTCTTTAAAGCTTTGTGAAAGATCAACAGGGTCAGGGCCATCCAAACCTTGGAGGGAAGGGCCATAAGCACTGTTCCACCAATCTGGTGCCATGACAGAGAAGGCAGATTTCCTGGGCCCCACAGGATACTGCTTAATAGAAAGGACCCAGAGCGTGCCCACCCTGTCAGAATTGGGCAAGAAGAAACAATCAGAAAAGAGTCCCACAAGTAACCCAGCCTTGTAATTCACCAGAGGCCAGTTCAACTCATCGAGCAGTGATGTTACATGAGCATATCTTGACATGTCCAATACTTCCTGCCCTGCTGCATTCTGGAAGAGTTGCAGCTTCCAAATGTTCTTCAAGGGTAGCCTTATGTAGAGTACATTATGGTAGGGAGGTGATTGTGAGTAGGGTGTGAACATGGGTGCAATTGGTGCACAAGGTAGATTTGTGCAAATAAAATTACTGGTATCAGCTTTTGAACACGGTCTGTTGAGCAAACAATGACCACTGTATATTCTGCTTTTTTTTTCCACTAGAAGATGTGATAGAATTGATAGAATAGAATAGAATAGAATAGAATAGAATAGAATAGAATAGAATAGAATAGAATATAAATCCCCTGTGATGCAAGACCCGCCCCTTGGAACATGATGCAACATCAACACATGTACAAAAGTGTTGGGGCTTGCATTGTGACGGTTCATCCTCCGTGTTGCCAATTTTGACTCTACTCTTGCAGAGGCTGTTGTCTTAAAGTCTTGGTTTGATGAAAAGCCAAAACCTAATTTCTAGGCCAATCCTGGAAACCATCTTCCCTAGAGGGTTATATATGCACACTGAGATACTAAGTAGATATTAAGCCCAAGATTTGCAGACTACTCCCTGACAAGCTCCATGATTCTTTTCTTTCACCAAAGTCTGCTTTGATTATTCTATTTCAAAGTGTTTTAAAAAAAGAAATATTAATGGCTTCAATAGCAATAATTTCAGAGTCATAGCAACAACTGGTTAGGCAAAATACTATTTTCTTTAAATGGCATTTCATACTGATCTATGTAAAACCAAAAGTAATCAGGGTTTTTTAAAATAGACTTTTACCATTCACCATACACCATTATTTTGCAAGTGAATGATGCCTTCCATGAAAATGTACCCAAATCATTGTTATTATATTAAGGGGGCAGGTGTGGGGAGTGCTCTGATTCTACGTGGTAAGTGATAGCAGCTAACCAGTCTTGGCTGATCTAGAAAACTAGACAGAGTTGGCCATGGTTAGTACTTGGGTGGGGATCATATTAAAAGTCCAGGGCTGTGGCTAAACTGAGAAAATAAAATGCATTTTAAAAAGCATATTGGAAGAAAACAATGGTAAACCATTTCTGCATTATGTGCCCCCCCCCAAAAAAAACCTCTGCATGTAAGTCACAAGGAATCCAGTTGTAATGAGGATATTTATCATGCTATTTGATTTGGAAAAGGTGTTACGATGCCTTAGAGCACATTTTTAAGAAAACCCAAAACATCTGAAAAAAGATTTCCAAACTTGCTTTTCTTTGGTGGCATCAGCTCATTGTATCATATCAGCATAGTACCAACAATCTGTTGCTAAGATATGAAGGTTTCCATAGCAATAAGTGAAGCACTTAGCTACTTTGCCAAACAGAATTTTCTCTTTCTCTATCAACTTTTCCCTTTCTCTTTTTTGCTCATTCTCTTGCACTCTCTCTCTTTTTTACACACACACACACAAACAGAAACACACACCCATTACAGTATTATTAAATGAAGAAGAACCAAAAACACAGCAGAGCTGATTACAACCTCTAGTTTGTTGACTAGGACACATCTGCAAATCCAATTACTGTAGTGAAAGTTCTGATTAGTGGGTTATAAAATAGGGATTTAATTCATCCCTGGGAATAATATGCAGTTGTTTGATATGGAGCCTGACTTCCAATGGAGATTGGGCTGATTATATATATTATGCTCGCCAAACAGCAACAACCCCAACCTTCAAAATCAGAAAGCACATCCAGTTTCTCTGCAATAAAAATAGGTTGCTGGGAAACCCCGATGTTCTCTTGTTGCCCTCCAAGCTTTGTTGTCCCTGGACAGCTTCAAGATGTCCTCTCGCTTTTTGCAGCATATCCTGTGAGCAAATGTGAAGCTGGCATGATTGCTACCTGTTGGGTTTGACATTACAGTGTTGTGAATAGGGGTATGCAAAGCATATGGCAGGTGATTGCCCTTGTAGTCCCAAATCTCACTTCCAGGTTCTGCTGTTTTGTGCTCATATCCACCTAATCAAACTGTGATACAATCTGGGAAAAATAAGGCTCCAGACCTTGCTTCCAATTTCATTGGCTCATCTCCAGATCGATAATCCAAGTGAGCAGCAGTCCCGTCTTCAGTGAAAGCTAAAACGTTCTGGCAGTTCAGTCATGTGCTTTGTGAATATGAGCCTCTCTAACTGTTTGTTCATTTCAGTGCCATAGAAGAGGAGCAGATGACGGGTAGAACAGAGGAAGCCAGATTCTTTAGTCCTCCAGTCCAATACTATCTCTTCTGGCTGGCAACAACTCTTCAGGAGTTCAGCTCTGCGTCTTTCCCAACTCAGGCTCCAAAGTGCCCAGAACTGAATCTGCCTGCAATCTAGAAGTAGAAGTAGAATAACTTCTACTTGTGTTCATGCACACTGGCACCAAGCTTCATATGATGGATCACCCTCTTTAAATCCCTTGCTCCATCTAATGAAAGGCTGAGTCACAGCAGGAGAAACAACAAAAGACAACTAGGTTTATTAATACTCTAGATTTGCCACTGTACTTTCTAGCACTTTTGTACCATGTTGTACCAACAGAAACTTGATAAGAACATGGAGCTGCAAGTAAGTTTCATATCCAAAAATTCTGCTTGTCATGCAGCAGCCAAACCCAGAGCAGTTTTTTTTTGTTGAGGTTTTCCTACTAACGATTAAGACTGCTATTGTACCTAATCATTTTGGCCGGGTGAAGAGGTTGTATTTGATTGTCTCCTCGCACGTGCTTCATGCAAATTGCCTGGGGGGAGGAAACCTGCCCGGACTTGTTTCTTACTTCCTCTTTTTCTCTCTGCCGATATGTAGCAAGCCAGGCTTGCTCTCAATGAGAGCTAAGTCCTTTAAATATGTTTTGCTTTTGTTTTGCTTTCTGTAAATAAATTATTTTTATAGATATGCCTGGTGTGTGTGACTTTTCTGATCTCTCCTGGGCTAAAGGCTTTCCCAGCATTCTGCCAACAGGTTATGGGCCTAGTGAGCAGCCCAGTAAAACCCAGAGAGAAAAGAGAGATCAGCTCCACACCTCATGCACAATTTAAAGGCAGGTAGCAAAGACCTGTGAAGATTTTCTTTGGAGCCACCTGGAGATTTTCCAGCAACTGCTGGTCTACAGGACAAAGAAGCCAGCTGAGGTGACTTGCAAAAGAAGGAAGAAGCCATGGCTACCTCCCAGCCCTCAGCGATGCCTCTGGAGCGCCTATCAGAGACCAACTATTTGAATTGGGCCCTGAAGTTGGAGATGTATCTTCGCAGAGAGAATCTTTGGCTGCCAATTGGTGAGCAAAACCCCCCAAATCCCAGTGCTGAATGGCTGAGACAGGATGAGCGGGCTAGAGCCACCATTATCTTGGGAGTTGAGGACAATCAGCTAGTCCACGTGCGAGGCATGCAGTCTGCAAAGCAACTTTGGGACGCTTTGAGAGACTTATATGTAAAGGCAACAGCAGGGAGTAAAGTTACTCTGACAAAAAAGCTGTACAGAGCCTACCTTGCAGAAGGAGATAGCCTTCCTGAGCACCTGAATTATATTCAGCAGCTGTTGGTTGAGTTGCAGGAGAGAGGAATGGAATTTACACCTCTCACAAAATCCTATATCCTCCTGTCCTCACTAAATGCAACGTGGGACATGCTGATTTGTACCCTGGAGGCTATGCCTGAAGCAGACCTCACCCCATTGTATGTTACACAGCGCTTACTCGCTGAATGGGAGAAGAGAGAGGAAAGATCCCCCCCCCCATTCTGGAAAGCTGCAATACCAGAAAATGAGGGAAAAGAAGGGAAAGGAACCTGAGGCCACAGCACTAGCCAGCCAGCGATGCTTCACTTGTGGTTCAGCTGGACATTTGCAAAGAGACTGTGCCATGAGGCCCAAGAGTAGAAAGACAGAGAAGAAGAACACAAGGGCAATACAGAAGAAGGCTCTTCAGACAACCCAAATTGCACAGGTTGCTGAGAAGGGTAATTCTGATGTATGGGTGTTAGATTCTGGGGCCAGTTGTCATTTATGTAATTGTAAAAGCTCTTTTGTGTCACTGTCTAAAACTGAAAGACAAAGTGTATCTTTGGCTGATGGGTCTGTGACCAAAATTATGGGACAAGGTGACTTGTATTTATCCTGCTTAGGAGAAACTGTAAAAGGTGTGTTGTATGTGCCAAATTTACAATCAAACCTTTTATCTGTGGCACAATTGGCTGCAACAGGGTATATCATAACATTTAAGAAAAATGGTTGTGAGATACAAAAAAATGGGAAATTGTGTGCTACTGGTATGTTAAAAGACTCCTTGTACATTGTGCAAAATGCAAGGAAGCCAAGCTGCAAGGCTGCAGTTGGCAACACTCCATATCATGACCAATGTGTACACCTGATGCACAGGAGATTTGGTCATGCTAATTTCAAGTATATAGCACAAATGCCACAGCTGTGTGCTGACCTAAAGATAAAACCCTGTGATAAATACTTAGACTGTGTAGTTTGCAAAGAATGCAAAACACTAAAAGCTCCTGTGAGTAAGCACAGTGACAGAGTTACAACTAGACCTTTGGAAATTGTACACTCTGACATTATTGGTCCTTTTGCTCCAAGTCTTGGACAAGCAAGGTATGCAATGACCATCATTGATGATTTCTCAAGATACACATTTATCTACATCTTAAAACATAAAGATGAGGCATTTGAGGAATTTAAAAGTTTTGTGACATGGGCAAATGGAAAATTCCCTAGGCCTGTATCTGCACTCCAATGTGATAGAGAATACCTTTCTCACAAATTCAGAAGGTTCCTAGTGGAAAAGGGGATAGAACAAATTCTTTCTAACCCTTACACCCCTCAGCAAAATGGTGTTGCTGAAAGAAAGGGCAGAACCTTGCAAAATGCAATGGAATGCATGATTAAAGATTCACAATTATCTTTTAAGTACTGGGGAGAGGCTATATCTACTGCCACTTATGTACAAAACAGGTTGTATAACTCTGTGATTCAGGACACTCCATTCCATTTGTTTTATGGTGTGAAACCAAAGGTAAACCATCTTAGAGTGTTTGGTAGCACTGCATGGGTTCACATTCCAAAACAGCAGAGAAGGAAAGGAGGCCCCACAACAAAGAAAGCCATCTTTGTTGGCTATGAACAAAGCCAGAGGAGCTACAGGTTCATAATGGGAGAGAAATTAATAATTAGCAAAAGCGTTTCTTTTGCTAAACAAAACTGGGGGAGATTAATTTCTAGCTCTCCAGTTGATCTGACCACCGCAAGAGAACAGCAAGGACTTGCTGATGGTGATCTTTTGCCTGATGAGGATGTTAAACCAGAAAAGCAAACTGAAGATCTGTCTGATGAGACAGATGCTTCTCAGGAAAGTGATAGGAGTCAAAATTTAAGCCCTGTATTACCTCGCAGATCTCAGAGGAGTAATAAAGGCGTTCCTCCATCACGTTTTCAGGCTGAAACAGTAAAGGCTTTTCACATATTCACAGAACCTGAGTCTTTAGAACAAGTGAATGCTTTACCACCAGAGATTGCACAAAATTGGCATTCTGCCATGCAACAGGAATTAGCATCCTTGAAAGAAAATAAAACATGGAAACTGGTAAATCTACCTCCCAATGAACGCTGTCTGGGTTGTAGGTGGGTTTTCAAACTGAAAAGGGATGCTGATGGCAAAATCCAAAAATATAAAGCAAGGTTAATTGCAAAAGGGTTCACTCAAAGGAAAGATTTAGACTTTGACAAGACTTTTGCACCAGTTACTAAAGGTGAATCAATTAGATTACTGTTAAAAGTTGCTGCACTGAAAGGAATGTCAGTTAACCACTATGACATTCAAACTGCATTTCTCTATGGAGATTTAGATCACAAATTATACATGCAGCAACCCCCTGGCTATGAAAAAGGAGAGAATCTAGTCTGTGAACTGCAGAAGTCAATCTATGGGTTAAAACAAGCTGCTAGATCCTGGAACCAAAAAGTAGATGAAAAACTGCAGAATTTTGGTTTTGAAAAAGGAAAAGCAGATCCCTGTGTATATATGAAGAAGGACAAACAAGGCTGTATGTATCTGTGCATTTATGTTGATGATTTGCTGCTGTTCACATCAACAGAAAAACAAAGGCTTGATTTTGAAGCCTGCATGAAAAGCCATTTCATATTAAAAAGCCTTGGAGTTGTGACCAATTACCTAGGTTTGGAAGTACACAGAGACAAGGATGGTAGCTTTCTGTTAAACCAACATAGTAAAATTCAAAAGCTCCTAGAAGATTTTAATATGCAAGACTGTAAACCAGTCTCTACTCCGATGATAATAGATTTTCAGAAAGATATAGGAGAAACTCAATTAACTGAGGCAGAGAACTATAGATCTGCAATTGGAAGTTTACTGTACATTGCAAATCATTCTCGCCCAGATATCTCAAATTCTGTGGCCATTTTAAGTAGACAGGTAGAGAAGCCTACATCTACTGGAAAAGCAGCATTGAAGAGGTTAATGAGGTATTTGCAAGGAACAAAGAATTATTGCCTGAAGCTAAATGCCTCTGGAACTGAGAAATTGCAGGCTTTTGCGGATTCTGACTGGGGAGCAGATGTCAGTGACAGAAAATCCACTTCTGGGATTTTAATTCAATTTGCTGGATCTAGCTTAGGCTGGCATTCTAGAAAACAAACACTTGTTGCTCTTTCCACTGCAGAAGCAGAGTTTTATTCTCTAACACAAACCTGTAATGAGGTTACATGGTTTAAACATTTGTTAAAAGACATAGGCATGGAAGTGAACCAGCCTATAACTGTTTATGAGGATAATCAAACTTGCATTGCTATGGCAAAATCTGAAGCCTGCAGAAATAGAACAAAACATATCAATATTAGATATCAATATATCAAAGATATGATAAGCAAAGGAGAAATAATGTTAAAATATTGTGAATCAAAAGACATGATTGCTGATATTTTAACCAAACCTCTTCCTGTACCAAGACACAAAGAGTTGTCAGAGAAGATTGGTTTGCATCTTAATCTATAGTGTAAAAAGGGGAGTGTTGAGGTTTTCCTACTAACGATTAAGACTGCTATTGTACCTAATCATTTTGGCCGGGTGAAGAGGTTGTATTTGATTGTCTCCTCGCACGTGCTTCATGCAAATTGCCTGGGGGGAGGAAACCTGCCCAGACTTGTTTCTTACTTCCTCTTTTTCTCTCTGCCAATATGTAGCAAGCCAGGCTTGCTCTCAATGAGAGCTAAGTCCTTTAAATATGTTTTGCTTTTGTTTTGCTTTCTGTAAATAAATTATTTTTATAGATATGCCTGGTGTGTGTGACTTTTCTGATCTCTCCTGGGCTAAAGGCTTTCCCAGCATTCTGCCAACATTTTTTACCAAACTAAAAGGTGCTAAATTTCTCAATGGCTTTCTCCATAATCCAGAAATTCATCATCACTCTTTATTACGGTTATAGACCAATACAATGATATTATTCCGTTAAGACAAACATAGTCACGCTTAAAGTATAAAAAACATACAATAAATATATATATTGAATTCAGGTAAAATACACTAATTATCTATCTAACTCTATATGTAAAGTCTAATGTGTGACCTATTGTCATGAGTACTGATGGTGAGCAGGAGGGGGCCCCTATCCAGGGGGGAAAACGCATGCGTGGTACTGAGGAGTTAAGCAGCCATTCAAAGAGACACAGATCAGACCCGCCTTAACCTTTGGGGTTTATCTGTCTGGGTTTTTCCCATGCTTCTTCAGTTTGTTAGGATTTTCTGTCTAATGTAGCAGTAATAAAACACTAGAGACCTATTCCTTGTCTCAGCGTGGTTCCTGACTGTTAGGACTCCTATTTTAACTATTTAAGTGTGTACATTTTTAAGAATATATTAGATATAAGATATAAAACATGAAAACTACATAGCGATTATGTTTGTAAACTCTGTATAACCTTATCTATCTATATATAACAGAATATATATGCAAGACATTACAAAGGTTGGCCCCTCTTGGTGTGTCGAATCTTCATTGCTGCGGTGCAGAACCTGGCTACCTGCGCCATAACTGTAGAATTTTCGTCTAAGAGCAGCAATTGCGTATACTCAGGATCTGTACGTCCAGGATGTTTAATAATCAGCAGTGTAATGAATTTAGTACAAATGCCTTTGTAAAAGGCACAGCGCAAAAGGACATGGTCTATCGTTTCGACTTCCCCTGAGTCACATGGACAAAGTCTTGTGGGCAATGGGATTTTTTTGTATTTGCCCTCCAATACTGCAGAGGGGAGGGCGTGGCAGCGAGCTAAGGAAAAGGCTCTCCAGTGGGTGGGGATTTCAAGTTGCTCGAGATAGCTGGCAGCAGAAGCGAAGTATTTTTTATGCCCAGGAGACAGGAAAAGTGGGACCTTCCCTATGTCTTCTTGCCTCTCTATGTCCTTTACCCTTTGTTTTAACTCTAGCTTTGCTCGGTTAAAGTCCACCTTGAGAAGAGTAGCCGGGGAGTATCCTAGCTTTAATAGATTTGATTAATGGCCTTGATCTGTGAAGATTGGAAATTATCTCAAAAAATAAGAGGTGCAAGGCCTTTGGGATATAGTTTAAACTTTAGCCAAAGGATGAGAGAGGCTACACACACTCTAGACTCAACCCTAACCATGCCAGTTTCAAGACGTAAGTATGTGTTTGACACACACCTAGGCATCTGAAGTAACACTCTAATAAATTTGGCTTGTACTTTTTCCAGTGTAAAACAAGAGGGGGAGGGACCTACTAAAGTCCCATATAGAAGTTGGGCTAATGACTTGGCCCAAAAGAGTTTAAGTGCCGCTGGGACATAAGATCCCCTCTTACTTCAAAAAAAAATTAGGATAACATTGGCCGATTGTTGTCCAATGGCTGCAGTGTACTCGGAGTGAGCCTTCCTCGAACCTGTAGTATGAATGACAATACCTAGGTTCTTAAAATTGGTCACTTGCTCTATTTTGTGTTCACAAATATTCCATGAGATACGCTTTGATCTTTTTGTGAAAGCCATTATCTTGGTTTTCTGATAGTTTATTTCCAGCTTCTCACTGTCACAATAGTGAACCAAGGATTTCAGAGCTCTTTTAAGTCCTATGGGGATTCTAGATAGGACTGCATAGAGTAGCATAGCAATTCTATGATCTCCTAATTTGGGAGGATGAAATTCTGGCTTATTTAAGCAGTTCACCAAATTGTTGATATAGAAGTTGAAGAGTAACGGGGGGGGCAAAATACAACCTTGTTTCACCCCTTTTTAGACTTTTATCAGCTTTGAGAGAGCCCCTTGCCTATTACACTTAATCTTAAGGGTTGTGTTAGTGTGTAGGGCACGAATTAGATGGAGAAGCCTATGATCAATTGATGTTGCTTCCAGTTTCTCCCAAAGCCTGTTTCCAGAAATTAGAGCAGACCAAATTTACTTGGAAGGGAGTCTGAGTTTTCACTCAAAATGATTGATTTTTAAAATGGGAGGATTTTCTCAGATTATCTGAAAATGTGATAAGAGATGGAAGTGTTTTCCCCCTACTTTTGAGGGAAGGGGCTGATCTTGAATTCAGATCAAGTAAAGATGGCCCATGAGCCCACATATGATGAAGTGCTTCCATAAGGGGTAAGAACCCAATTCAAATATTTGAGCTGATATATGTACTCATCTCCATTGCCCTAAAAAAATTAACATTATTTTCCAAATATTGCTTGTCAGTACAGTACTTTAAACAAGGAATGTATATTAGAAAAATGTACCACAATTGTTATGTATTGTATTAGGAAAAAATGTTAACAAAAATGCATAAACTTTGATAATCGTGCACCAAATAGGGCACAAGTTTTAATGCAAACTTTAAAAAAACTGAGAGAAACAAAAAATATCTTATTTGCAAAACTGAGGCTTGGAAGAAACTGAAATGGACAGAGTTGCCTATAGCTAGTTTTTGTAGTTCAAAAGCAGCTTCCAGGTGTTAGTCAGTGATAAGAAATAATACAGATAAGGCTGACTAGAAAGAAAATGATGCCTGATCTGTTCCAGGGCTTTTAACAACACCTTCATCTGTATAGATCATGAGGTGAAACTTATCATGGCATGGAGATGAGCATTAGCACACACTCAGACTTGAAGATCAAGCTGCTGTTCAAGATACAAACATGGAGGCCACAATTAAGAAAACTTGGCAATGGGAAAAAGCTCACGGACGCTGCGGCCATCTGTTAGGAGCTGCTATTACCATTCTGCTGCGATGACAGAGTTGCTTCTACCAATGCTAAACCTTTCCATCTCTCCTGATCATCCATAAACTTGTATATCACATACAAGTACAGTATGTCATATATCAAACATGGTTGTGTTTATGGGTGTGCCTGTGTGTTTGCTGCACATGTGTCTGGTGTACAGAAGACAAATGTACACCCTCCAATTCCTCATCTGTTTGGCTCTCAAAAAAACTGGCCCTCACTACTATAGATAATTGTCAAAGTCCTTCTGACTCTACAAACACTGCCACATACGGGGTCCAGAAGTAACATGAACACTTACTCATTGTTCCCAAACTTTGCTCCCTACCCCCTTTCTCTGGCAGCCTGCTAGCCATGGAAAGTAGTTTTAAAGCCATTCATAGGTCTACCAGGTCCAGGCTGAAAAATCCAAATGACCACTAAACAGCAGCAAGCAAAGTACAGGAAACAAACACCTTTCCACCCTCTAGAGTTCATCTGAAAGTTTTCAACCCAAGCCTAGTGGCCCTAATTCTGGGTAAGATTGTCCAAAGGGACAAGCTAAACTTCTTGACTGGGGAGTCCTCTGATTTATTATAGATAAAAAGACATAAAGGAATCAAATTGTCATGCTCCCAGATCAAACATTCCCAGAACATCTGATCTAACTTGCATGCATGAATGGAGTCAACCCGGGTTGAGACTTGCGAGTCAGTAGAAGTGGGAGGGGAGACAAGCCAGGAGTGTGAAAGCATCTTGTTTGGACTATCTCTGGCATCCAAGGTCAACCAGCAGAGACATCTGCACAGAACTGAATGGACTGGCACGAAAAGGGGGGCTGCATACCGAAGAAGGGGGATGAGGTTGAGTTCATTGGACTGTTTAACTTGGGGAAAGCACGGAAACTTCTATTCACAACTTTTTCCCTGTACTGCACACTACACTCCATTAAAGAGATTTCTACATAATCATGCATGAATCGAATTTAATGGTAATCTGAGTAGGCGGTCCTCACACAAATCTTGCTTTATCTTGCATGCTATAAATGCTTGACTTCAACATTAAGTGCAGTGTTACCAGCTGATTTGTGGCTGGGTTTCTAGTTGCAGGTTTTAAAATGTGGCTGTAAGCCTTCTTTTAAAAATGCTCACCTCCATTATGTTGCACATTGCAAACATTTCTTTAAAAGACGAATCACAGTTCATCCACCAAGTTAGGAATTAGCACACTTAAAACCCACTGCTGTTAATTCTTTGGCCGAACTTTGAGCCAGGTTGTGGGTCAAATAAATTTCTTGTTTCAGAATCCTCCTATTTGGCTCCAATTTACTCTTTAAGTGATGTAAAAAAGGCATGTGTCTCTGTCTCTGTGTGTATGTCCCTATTCTGACAATATGCTAAGCATATTTTTAGGAACAGTGGCTAGATATTTTTGCCATAAAGTGCACAATATGCTATTTGTATCTGACTTCAATATGTGATAACATTTGTTCAATGATTTTTTTAGGCACCAAATCAAACTTGACAGCGTTCATAACGAATTTTAATGAATCTGGGGAGTGTCTACTTCTAGCATGCCAAAATACTATATGTTTTTATCTCAACTCAGAGCTGGCCCTATTGTTAGGCAATGCTAGGAAGCAGAGGAGCCATCTTCCATCTGAGCTGGCAAAAACGCCCATCTCTTGGAGCAAACGGTTATGAGTGTACCACGGCCGGTTCATATCTCCTAAGCTAGTGTGCTACACTCTGGTTTGGTAGAACATCCTGTTTCTTCTTTTTCACAGGGTACCTTCCTTTGTCAACACCAACCAGCATTATCCTGTTAGCAGGGAATGACTGATGTAGCATTCTACAGCTAGGCCTAGACCTAGTCTATTTTATTTAAAAGCGTTAAGTGAAAGCCCCAACTGACCAAAGCCATGATGAGCAATGTCTGTCAATATCTGTGGGCCCCTCTGGTGGTGGCTATAGGTAAGAAAGATTGCAGTATTCGGCAAGTCATTGTATGAATATGAGAAAGAACAGTTATTTTGTTGTTTTAGAGAAAACATATGAAAATGCTTGGATTATAGGACATTTTGCATAAATATGGAGCTGAAGGCTGATTACTGAATGGAATAAGGGTGGGGTATAGTATAAGAAAAGCATGCAGGAGACTAAATAGAATGCTTAGTAAATGATTCAGCATGAGCACAGAGAAAGACAAGGATGTGTGATGCCCCTTTGATTATATAATGCATTTATGGAGAAATTAATAAGAAATGATTGTGGTCATGGTACAGGTGCATTGACTGGAGATATGAATGCACTTGTATTTTTTATGTGGATGTTGCCATGTTGTTTTCTGAGAACCCAAATGATTTGCAGTGAACTTTAGGCATATTGATGAAATGAAGGGTAGGATCTGAAAATGTATGTATCAAAGACTAAAGTAGTTGTGCTTGACAGAGAAAATGTAAGTTAGGTATAAATAGTGAAAGCAAATAGATGAATTTGTGCACCTTGGTAGAATGTTTACTAAAGATGGGAAAATTGAAAAATGTAACTGTTCATCTTTGTAGATAGGTAGTAGGTAGTGTATAGTGAGTTGAGAGGAATGAATGCTTGTCAGAAGAACCAGAAAAATAGCTGGGTATAAAAGCACGCTTCTCCCCACTTGGTTTTACAGAAAAAAAGTTGGGAACATCAGGTGAAACTGAACATAAATTAAATGCAGTGGAAATGGGGCGTTTATTGAGTGTGCCAAACCCAAGAAGAGATGGGAATAATAATGAATGAGTGCTGAATGAAAATGATTGAATACAAAAATATGTGGCCAGTGTGAAAGAAGAACACTGTAATGGTTTGGTCACAAATGAGGGTCAAATAGCAAAAGCAATCTAGGAAATATGAATGAATTGGTCCAGAGAAGAGAGAAAACCAAGAAAGTCATGGTTGGATGGACTTGATAAGATACTCAAAAAGAAAGATTTGACAAGTTTAAAGAACAAAAGCCAGTGCATGAAGTGATTATGGTCATGGTGAAAGCAAAGATGGTTTGGAATGATAGAAAGGTATGAACTGGAATAATGAATAGTGTTGGTATAAACTAATTTTGGATGTGTTTCCTTTTCTTTTTCTTACTTTTTCTTACTCCTTTATTGCATTTGGCATGAAGCTGTTCATCCAAAGGGAATAGCATGGTGGGTTTGTCTGTCTGCCTCTCTTTCTCTCTCTCTTCCTTCTAGACTGGTATTGTTGCTAAGCTGAGGTAAACATCTTTCCTGTTCACTGCTATCCATTGTAGAAATGTAATTGGGGCTGCTGTTTTCTGTTGTTGATCTCTCAGACACTGCAGTATTAGATGAGAGCTGGATTCAAGTAACTGAGGGTGGGAGGGTGTATTTCAATGGCATATTGTTCTCAACCAGACGGAGTGCTTCTACTAACATTGCCGTTTACACTACCCACCAGACCTGCTTCACAATGAAAACTATGGCTCTGGAAGTAGCCCAGATCACTTGGGAAATAACCCAACCCGGAATGGTCTAAGGCAGTGTTTCTTAAAGTGTGATCCTAGGATCCCTGGGGGTCCCCAAGACCCTCTCAGGGGCCCTCAAAATCAAAATTATTTGCCAGACAGTGAAGATATTTGCAAAAATTTAAAACAATGACACTCTTCTCATTATGTTTTTTTAATTTGTTAAAAATACAGGGTTTTTTCATGAAAAATATTTATTTATGTTAATATCTAATGGGTTTAATAGTTATTTTTACATGATTCAATAAATAAATATTCTATGTATGCATCAGTTTTAATTTTTAATATGGTAAATATTGATAAACATAACCCATACAAACAAATGTTTTTTGGGGGGGTCCTTCATAATTTTTAAAAATGGGAAGTCCTGAGAGAAAAACGTTTAAGAAACACTGGTCTAAGGAGTAGCCTGTCCTGAGTTATTCCTGGTTCTGGAGCATGAATGGGGAAAACATTTATACATGGGAAAAACATAAATAAATGGCTATAAATGTTATGTTGTTTATTAAAATGGGATGGAAGTTTCAGGACACAGTGAACCTTAGAAATGAAGGAAGTATGCCAAATTCCACAGAAACTAATGCATGGACTTTTGAGCAACATAGTTTTAAATAAATAATATTTTTTTAAAAAACCTAGAGTCATTTTTTTTAAACCAGAACAGAATTATATTTACAAGGAAGCTGTATCACTATAAAGGGATGAACATGTTAAGACTCATAGTGTCCTAACTACCAGGAAACACACTGAGACAATGAACTGGTCTCTAATATTTATTACTAGTACTTAACAAGAATCCTAACAAACTGAAGAAGTGTGGGAAAAACCCAGACATATAACCCCCAAGGGTTAAGGCGGTCCCGATCTGTGTCTCTTTGAATGGCTGAACAGTTCCTCAGTGCTACGCATGCGCTTGACAGTCTGGGTGGGAGCCCCCTGCTCGCCATCCTTACTCATGACACATAGAAATTGATACAGGAGTTTTCAAAGTATACTCCTTTAAATTCTGATTTTATATTTTAAAAAAAAGTACCCATAACTTTTTTTGCTTTGAGGCACAGTGTAATAAAATATGAAACAGAAATGAATCTTATGGGAGAAACATCTCTGTTAAATTTCAGACAGAGAGGTTAAAGGATTTTGTGCAAAGGGAAGCAGTAATGGCTAGGCCTAATTATGTCCTTTCATAAATGGACTGGGACTGACTGTCAGGAGTAGAGAAAAACGGTGATGTAAGTTATTAACCCACTCCTTTTGTTCATAAAAGAAAATACAGTCTTCAAGCCAGTTAGGTAGATAAGACAGCCACACAAGAGATATTTTTGAACAATTTCTGGGGAAGGGCAGTGGAAACAATGTGGTAAACAAATCATCAAAATAAAGCAAACACTCTCATGCTGTCTCCACTTCCCACCACCCTCACCAGCGTCAAATTCTGTGATTGGGAAAGTCTCAGGAAGCCTGATTAGAAAGGTTTCTTGAATGTGAGGGCAGAACTGTTACAGAATCCAATGCTCCTCCTCTCCACCAAGACCCGTTGGTGTTCTGCAAAGCTCTCAAGCCAAGCATTGGAGGAAGAGCCTTGGGTTGGATTTGGAATCAGAGAGAGGGCAGAGAGAGCCCTAATTCCTCGAGGAATTAAAAATGACGTTGAATTGCCCCAATCTGTAAATAAATAAGGGGGAAAATGTTGTGTGTTTGTGTGTTCTGTCTAAGCGGGGCCAAGCAGAGAAGGAAAAGCATCATGGGAAAAACCATGGTCTAACCCTAATCCATAATCCAGGGCATATGAGACATTTTCAGCAGAAGGAAATCAGCAAAGCTTGTCCAGGTCTGGTCAGAATCCAGAGCAGTTGACAACGTTCTATTAAATCCAGATGATTTGGTATAGAGCGGCATTTCTCAACCTCTCCAACTTTAAGATGGGTGGACTTCAACTCCCAGAATTCCCCAGCCAGCCATGCTGACTAGGGAATTCTGGGAGTTGAAGTCCACCCATCTTAAAGTTGCAGAGGTTGAGAAGCACTGGTATAGAGTATAGCCAAGACACAGACCAGGATTTAGCAGTCTGAGTGAGTAAGCTGAGTCTGCACTTTGGGAGCCACATGCATGTGCTGTGATCACAACCACCTAGCGTCACATAAAAGTGAGATGGGCGGCTATATAAATCAAATGAACAAATAAGCAAACCATTTTTCCAGCCCTGGGCAGGTCCAAATAAAGATCTCTCAAGCCTCCTTCTCAGTGTTAGCTGGCATGCTTCATACATGCTCAGAAAGCAGGGCTCACTAAGTGTTACAGACACTTATATGTTGGCCATTACTCCCACTGACCTCTTCTCTGTGACTTCTGCACTCTTCAGCCTTTTAATAATCCATGTGTGCCAAAGGTTCAGATGTGGTGCCAGAGATTCTAGATGGGAGGCTGAACTACCAGGCCTTTGCTTAATGGGGGTTGGGCTCTTCCCCACTCCCTGTCCAAGGGCTTGGTGCCTCCAGAACCCCACCCTTAGCTCATCCCCCTTTTCAAGGAGAAGCCATCCCATGGAAGCTATATCACTATGAAATTTTTCATCTTTTCTTCCATAACTGTGGAAGTCTTTCTTTTTCTGGCTAGAATTAAAACTGGAAAATGTGTGGAAAAATTCAAAACAATTACAGATGGAAAGCAACATCAGGCCCCTAAATGAGGCAGGAAAATTATACAACAGAAGCTTAATCTAGAAACACATAATGCTTTTTCATCCAGTGATTGATTTAAAATCATTTAAGTCAACGCCATTAAGTCATTATGTAAAATCCATATCCTGGTTACTTCAAATGTAGCAATTTGCACTTTTCCATTTGTAAAATGAGTGAATGCTTTTTGCTCAAACCCAGACTGCTGTCAGTATGGAATAACCTGAAATACAATACTGCAAGATATTTGTGTGTCACTCCTTTCTATTTATTTGCCTTCTTTTAAAAAAAAAATGTTTGGATGAGCCTTTCTCACCTGGCATCACTCAGTAGCACTGGGTGATACATCCAATAATTCCAAGCCACCACCACAGTCTCATACACCAGCATACTCAGAGTGATGCTTTAGCATGGTTTGTTTTTCCTGGTCTTATAGTCAGTTATATTGAATTAGGAGGAAAGGAAGGCAATGGTGATATACCTCACATTGTTTGGCAAGAGAGTAACAGGAAGAGAAAGGAGAAGGAACAAGGAGAGACAAAGGATGGCAGAATGACACCTACTTCTGCCCTAAGTCCCAAGACATGGTAACAGATATTAAATTGTTTGCTATTTATCCTCCTTGGATATTCTCTGGGTCTTCTGGTGGAACCACTGAATCAATTGAAATAACAGCATCATCCATTTGTGTCCCACTTAGTGCATCTTCCTTCCTCCTGTTCAGCTTTAGGATGTTAGCCAAAGAATCATGTAATGGCATTTTTAGTGGACTTGACACCTCCAGACTTGCCCAGCCAAACAGCAGGTCATAAATCCATGAGATACAGGGGAAAATTGGTGTCAATCCTGCAGTAAAAGTTTATTACTAAGCAGTTTAAATGGAAGAGATTCCTCACTTTAGAGTTCAAATACTGCTTGTGGCAACTGATGCTGTGTTCATTATGATGGTTAGGACTTTCTCTACTTACAGTGGCCAGGTGGATGCTCCAAGGAAGTCTTTAGGAAATTATTATGGAGGGTGGGGTTGTATGTTCACACACTGTACATAGAAGTGTTTATGAAAAAAGTTTATTTTAAAAAAGGGCATTTTTCGTAATTTTCTGGCCATACTCTTATATATTAACTTTGAGAAAGCCCTCTGACGGTAAAGCTCAGATTATTAGAGGATGACATTAAATGTTGTCTCTGGCTTCAAAAAAGAGGAAAAGGAGGATCCAGAGAGATGCAGGGCATTCAGCCTGACTAATACCTGGGGAGATTCTAGAGCAGATCATTAAAAGATAAATCTGTAAGGACTTTGAAAATACAGTAATTATTAATTACCAGGAGGCAGCATGGATTTGTCAAAAACAAATCTTGTCAGACTAACCTATCTCATTGTTTTCTTTTTAATCAAATATGAAGAACACTGTGGCAATAATATATCCTGATTTCCATGAAGCATTTGACAAAGATACTGCATGACATTCTGATTAGCAAGCTCATTAAGTGTGGGCTGGATGGCATGACAACTAAGTGGATACACAGCTGGCTTTAAATCTGTACTCCAGATGTGCTCATCAGTGGTTCCTTATCAAAGAAAAGTGAAGTATCAAGTGAAGTGCCACAAGGTTCAATCCTGGCCCCGTGCTTTTCAACATTTTTAACAATGACTTGGATGAAGAAGTGGAAGAAAGGCTTATTGTGTTTGAGTGACACAAAAATGGATCAGGTAGCTAATATCCTGGAGGACAGAAATAAAAATAAACAAAGGTAGGCTGATGATCTGGATAGGTTATAGAAATCAGCTGACAGTAAGAGGCAAATATTGAGAAAAATGGAAAGTTCTTCACGTAGAAAACAGAAATTAAATGCATAGAATTAGGATGGGTGACACTTTTGGAAAGTAGTTTATTTCAAACTGATTATAAGTCAGCACTGTAATGTACCTGGGGAAAAAGACAAAATTTAAGCTGCATTACCAAAAGTAGAGTTTTCAAAGCATGGGAAATAAGAGTTCCTCTTTATTCTAATTTGGTCACACATAACTTAAGTTCTGTGTCCAATACTGGTATTATACTTTAAGAAGAATTAGAAGAAACTGGAACGGATTCAGAGAAATCAAAGTTCTGTGAAGAAAGATTGAACAAATAGTGTATGTTTAACCTTGAGAAGAGAAGACTGAGAGGGGTTATGATGGCACTTTTCAAATACCTGAAAAATACCACTCAGAAAAAGGTCAAGACCTATTCTCTATCTATTCAAATAGTAGGTCACAAAATAATGAATTTAAGATTTCAAATAAAAACATCAGGAATGTTCTAAACTGGATTTGTGCATTGAACAAAATAGGACTGCCAAGAAAGTCTCAGTATTCTTCAAGGATGAACACCAACATCTGCAAAAGAAGAAAAATATTCAGGGGAAAAGAGAATGAAGGCAACAAGTAAGCATGCAAATAAACAAAAATGGGCATGGCTTCTCCCAAAGCAATCTAATGAGCATGCTCAGTGGTCATGGGGTCCCAAATGGCTTTTGTAAGGGGTGAAAGAGAAGGGGAAAGGGATAGAAGACCTTTCCTAAGCTTATCATCTTCTAAATGAGAACTTCCAGAGTTCTCAGCAATGGCTGGCCTGGTAAGAGACTAGTAGGAATTGTTCCCAACTGGGAAGTTCTCATGATGGAGGACACTGAGATAGAGTATCCTAAAAGGAGGCCTGTTGGATGAAACAATGAAAAAGAGCACTCCAAATTGAAGGCTTTTGTTTGTAGACAAGCTTGACAAACCCTTGTCAATCTCTTGATGATCAATTGTTGATTTCTAGTCAACAATTATTAAAAGTAAACAGTGCTTGAAAATGGTGTTAGTATGGCTTGTAGCTGCCCTATGTGTATCTGTGGAATCCTTTTTAAAGATAAAGATAATAAAAATCAAATCAGTGTAGCAATATTTAGATTTGAAACTAGATGACACTCCCACAGATATGAATTAGGTGATGCCCAAGAATTTTGTGCTCTGCAGTCCTATAATTCTTCTCATAGTTAGGCTAGCTAATCCTACTGTAATTTACAGAGATGCTGGGCAGAACATGCCACAAGAAGAAAAGATAGTTGAAATAGGTAAATGCAGCTTTGCAAATAAATGAATTGGGCTTGTCTTGTGGCACTGCTACTTCTGCAGAAGCTCTGTTGATTGGATCCAAGTTGATAGTTCCATCTACTTGCTCTTCCTTATGTTCATGCACGTAGATATCTGCCACCATTGAAGAATTTGAGAGGGAAAATGTGGCTACCCAGCCCTTCCTCTGAAAGTTTTCTCAAAACAATTACAGTTCTCCTGATCACCTTTTAAATGGTATAAATTTTTAAATAATGGGAGCTGGGACTCTCCATGGCAGCCCAGATAGTATTCCAAATGGCTTACTAGCAGCTCAGACAGGTGTAACTTATCCTGAGGGACAGCTCCAGAGCCCATTGAAGTTAATGAGATTGACTTGCAAGTTTAAATGAGGAATGCGATGTGGAGGAAGTGAGCAGTGAGTACTAACAGGGGAAAGGCATATCAGATTTTAAAATCTGAAAATGGGAAGCTTTCTGTTGCCTTAATGACTATCCTTTGCTCAAGTCCAGACATTCATTTTACTTTCAGCGGAAATGAACAAAGATCTGTTGTAAATTGGTTTGCAGAACAAGCCAACAAACAGCCACTGTAGTTTGATGCTGGGATACTTGCCCAGAAAAATGTTGCCTAAAAACCTTACCTTCTGACTTGCAGCTGTGCATCAAAGGCCATCAGATCAGAAGCCCAGTTGCTTCACTGATCTATCACTGTTGTAGGCTGGCTGAAAACAGAAGCCCATCAGACACTACTATAACTGCTCTTTGGCTCTTGCAGAAATCACAACAACATATCTCTTATTCAGGTTTCTCCCTTGGCCATGCCTAAAATCTACCAGCAGTTGGAGTACATGGGATGTCATCTGCTCCTTTGAACTTATTGTAACTTCTTTCCACACTTTAATTCTTTTACTGATTTTATCAATAGCATAAAAACAACTCAAAGCAAATATTTGTAGCTCAGGGTTGAACTGTGGAGTCCTTGGTGCTCTCTGAGCCATGTTGTTTTCTTGCAGACGTTTCATTGCCAGCCTAGGCAACATCTTCAGTGCAAAGAGGGAGTGGGCCTTGCTCTCAGGTTATATACCATGGTTTGCCCCGCTTGTGTTGGTAGGGGTGTTGTTCTCTCCTTGGGAGTTCTTTGATTGGGCTGTTGTTTGCTGCTTGGTTGATTGCCTGAGTTAATAGTTCCTTGATTAGGGTGTATTGTGCTGTTTGATGGTTCATCTGGTGTTAATCCTAGTGTTGATTTTTGCATATCTGGGTGTTGATTGCTGGTGAGGAGGTATACTGGTCTTTTGGCTTTTCTATTGTCTCTTTTGAATGGTATGTAAATGTTGTTCACCTCTATGTATCTGTTGATGGCTGCTTTGTCTGAGAGTGCCAGGCTTCCAGGAATTCTCTGGCGTTTTTGGATCTGGCTTGATTTAGGATGCTCAGTTTCCCAGTTGAAACTACGGTTGAGTCTGTCCATGTGTTGTGAGATTAAGGAGTTCTCATCATGTCTTCTGACTGCTAGTTGGTGTTCGTGGATGCGCTCTGCTAGTCTTCTGCCTGTCTGTCTTACATAGTGGCTGTTACAGTCTTTGCATTGTATGTTGTAAATGACTCCTGTTTTCTCTTCTTGGGCTATTGGGTCTTTTGGCTTGCTTAATAAGTTTTGAAGAGTTTTAGTTGGTTTATGTGCTACGGTGATGCCATGTGGTTGTAACAGTCTGTTGGTGGTTTCTGAGATGTTTCTGATGTATGGCAGTGTTATCTTTTTCATAGTTTCCCTTGGTTGGGTTGTAGTGGGTTGGGTGTTGAGGCACTTTTTGATAAAGTTGAGCAGGTATCCATTTTGTTGGAAGATGCTGTGCAGATGTTCTTTTTCTTTTTTCTGGTGTTCTGGGTTGCTGCAGTGTGTAAGTGCTCATCTGAATAATGTTCTTACACAGCTTCTCTTGTGGGAGGTTGGATTGTTACTTTGGTAGTGGAGCACTTGGTTGGTGTGGGTAGCTTTCCTGTAGACTTGTGTTTCTAACTTACCACCATTTTCTCTACTGATGAGGATGTCCAGGAATGGTAGTGAGTTGTTGTTTTCTTCCTCCCTTGTGAATTTTATTCCATTAAAGATGTTATTGATGGTTTTGTGGGTTTCTTCCAGTTGTTTCTTTTGTATTATGACAAAAGTGTCATCTTCATACCAGATCCATACTTTGGGTTGTGTGTGTGGGAGTGCTATCCTTTCCAGATGCTGCATTACGATCTCTGCTATAAGTCCTGAGATCGGTGATCCCATGGGTGTTCCTCTGATCTGTTGGTATATTTCTCCATCAAACTGAAAGTAGGTTGTAAGGCAGAGGTTGATGAGGTCCATTATCCTGGGTATTTTTATCTATCTCTTTGTAAGCTCTTTAGCTATGTTATATGTGGGAGTCCCTGGTAATGATACAATGGGCAGAAGTGGTATGCCCGTCTTGTGTACCTTGGGGTGTCCGTAGAGACGAGGGAGGACGGGTCCACTGCTTTACATCCACCTCTGTTCTTCTTGTGTAATTTGGCCTTTCTTGGTGAGGTTGTTGAGAATTCTTTTTACCTGGTTGTCCAGTTTCTGTATGGGATTAGTATTCACTGGGGTGTAAGTTTCTTTGTCGTCAAGTAAGTCTTTGGCCTTTTGTATATACTGTGATCTGTCCATAATGATGGTGGTGTGACCTTTGTCTGCTGGGAGGATGATGATGGTTTGGTCCATCTTTAGGTGTTTGAGGGCTGCTCTGTCCTCTGCTTTCAGTTGGTTCTGTTTCCACGTCCTTCTGATTTGTAGTATGATTGTCTGTCTTACGTCCTCTTGGGTTTCTGTAGTGAGTCCTGTAGTTTTAAATGCTGCTTCTAGAGCTGCAAAGAATTCCAATTTATTTGCATCTTCCGTGTTGTAGTTTAGGCCTCTCTGTAGGATATTGTGTCTACAGGAAAGCTACCCACACCAACCAAGTGCTCCACTACCGAAGTATCAATCCAACCTCCCACAAGAGAATCTGTGTAAGAGCATTATTCAGACAAGCACTTACACACTGCAGCAACCCAGAACACCAGAAAAAAGAAAAAGAACATCTGGATGGCGGCAGGACAAGCGATGTGAGAGCTCAAGAATATTCTCATCTACAACGCAGGACAAAGGTGGTTTTGCGGAGTCGGAGAGACATGCAAACCACGGAGGCAGCACTGGAAGAAGAGCTCTGCCGATGAAGAGCTTCAGAGGCTTTGGAGCGGCAGGTGAAAGCTTTGACTTTCTTCTTGTCACTTTCACTTTTGCCGTAAAAGAGCAGCCGGGAAGCCAGGAAGCAAGAGCTGTAGAGCCTGCGTGAGTAGCCTAGCTTTCTAGGCAATTCTGCTGCCCCCTTCACTTTGATGAAAGGAACAATAATTACTGACTAAATAAAGAAAAAGGAAGAAACTTCCTAAGTAGGGGGGGGGACTTTACGATTGGGGGGAAAAATCTTTATTATAAATCCTTGCTGCGATAAGGGGAAAACTGATTTATTTAATTAATTCGTCACGCCATATTGTAATATACTATAGCTTTATATAAATACTTAAGCACATTTTGTACTGTGTAAGTAGAAATAGATATTGTATATTGTAACATATAAACAAATAGTGTATTAGGATTAATAGTTAAGATAAGCTAAAAAATTAAGAAGGATATTTACAAAACAAAATGAATACAAGAAGACAGATTAGGAGAGGCTCAGAAGCGGGGGAAGGTGAATGGTTGAAAGCCATGTCTGAAGACTTTACACAGAAAACAATTCAAAACATCACTCAGAATTTAACTCATTTATTGGAAGAGAACATTGATGGCTTTGAGAAAAGATTAGACCGTAAGTTAGAGACAACGGACAAAATAGTAAAAGCAGATATCCAAGAAGTAAGAGAAAGAGTGGAGAAATTAGAATGGGAAAAGGACACTGAATTAGACCGTTTAACTGTGTTAGAGTTAAAAGAAAAAGAATACTGTATTAGGCTTAGAGGAGTACCAGAAAAAAAAAAAGCCAGAAATTAGAGAAATAGTGATTCAAATGTTTGCCAATTTAATTGACTGGGATGAAGAAAAATTAGAAGAAAATATAGAAAAAATATATAGAGTTAACTCGACATATGCAAAGGTTCATAGGAAACCAAGATACATAATAATTGAATTTGCAAGAAAGAGGACAAAAGAATTGATAATACAGGCCTCTTATGGTAAAAGAATTAACACTGAAGGAGAGGAAATCATGATACTGAAGGACATACCACTGAAAATACTTAAAAAGAGAAGAGAATACTTTTTTCTTACTGATGTCTTAAAATGAAATAGCATTCCCTTCAGATGGGAAATTCTGGAGAGAGTTAATGTTATGTTTAAACAACAAAGATACAAGTAACCCTAACTGAAAGATTAAAAATTATATTACAAGAAATAATTGATCATGACCAAAGTGGATTCCTACCCCGAAGACACATAAAAGATAACATAAGGACTATCATAAATATAATAGAATATGCCCAAATTCATAATGAAAAACAGATTATGCTACTCTTTTTAGATGCAGAAAAAGCCTTTGACAATTTAAACTGGAATTTTATGCTTAAAACCTTGGAATTTATGGATTTTGGCGACACATTTATAAAGGCAGTCAAAGCAATCTATACATTCCAAAAAGCCAAAATTGTGATAAACGAAGATACAACACAAGAATGCGTAATAGAAAAAGGTACCAGGCAGGGTTGTCCACTCTCCCCCTTACTATTCATATTGGTTTTGGAAGTCTTAACAGAGAATATTAGAAAGGAAAATCAGATTGAGGGAATAAAGGTAAAACAAGAAATATATAAATTAAGAGCATTTGCAGATGATTTAGTTATTACCCTACAAAATCCACAAACATCTCTTGACTACTTATTAAAAACGCTACAAGAATGTGGAGAATTAGCTGGTTTCAAAATAAATAAACAAAAAACGAAAATGATAAACTTCAATACGTCACAAAATATTCAGAATATATTAGAAAATAAATCAGGATTCTCTAGTGTTAAAAAAGTCAGATATTTAGGGATAGAGATTACAGCTAAAACTAACGATCTATACCAAAACAACTATGCAAAAATATGAAAGGAAATTCAACAAGATTTAGGGAAGTGGGAAAAACTAAATTTATCACTTATGGGGCAAATCTCTGTAATCAAAATGAATATCTTGCCAAGGATGTTATTTTTATTTCAAAATATTCCAATATTATTAACTGGCAAAACTTTCAAATTATGGCAAAAAGACCTATCAAAGTTCATTTGGCAAAGGAAAAGACCAAGGATTAGACTTAAATTAATGCAGGATGCTAAAGAACGAGGAGGCTGGGGTCTTCCAGATTTTAAATTATATTATGAAGCATGTGGATTATTATGAGTAAAAGAGTGGAACACTTTACAAAATTATAGATTATTAAATCTAGAAGGCCACGACCTGAAATTTGGTTGGCATGGATTCCTATGGTATAACAAATTGAAAATAAATAAAGTATTTAATAATCATTGTATTAGAAAGTCCCTTCTTAGTATTTGGGAAAAATATAAATCTACTCTAACACCCACTCTACCATTATGGATTTCCCCACAAGAAGTGTATAGTAGGAGAGAAAAAACAGGAATTTGCAAATGGCTAAGATATTTGGACAGAATAAAATTTGAAGGGGCTATATATAAAATGAAAAGAAGAGATGAATTGGAAAATGAAGGACATCCATGCCAATGGTTTTTGTATTTTCAATTAAAGGAACAATTTAAAATTGATGCCCAAAGTTACAAATTCACAAAAGATTTAACCTGGTGGGATAATTTAGTTTATGCCAACAATGACCACATGATTTCCAAAATATATAAAATGTTATTATAAATAAGAATGGCAAATGTACAAATTAAACAATGTATGATTAAATGGGAGAGAAATCTTGGACATCACATTGACTATGATGTTTGGGAAAGAATGTGGACCAAAGGGCTGAAATTTACTTTAAAGTATAATTTAAAAGAATTTTTTTACAAAATGATGTACATGTGGTACATTACTCCGGACAAAATATCCAAAATGTTTCAGAATACGTCAAATGTCTGCTGGAAGTGTAAAAAAGAAACAGGAACATTTTATCATATGTGGTGGACTTGTAAGAAGGTGAAAATTTTTTGGACATCTATACACAATATAATTTGTAAAATGTTGACTAAAGAAATTAATAGAACACCAGAACTCTATTTATTGGGCATCATGGACAAGGATTTGGAACATGAACATCAAAAACTTTTATGATATTTGATCACCGCAGCTAGAATTACATATGCATCAAAGTGGAAGGAAGAACTGTCCCCCTCAATGGAAGAATGGACATTTAAATCCCTGGATCTGGCGCAGATGGCAAAACTTACGGACCAGCTAAATGATAAAAATGTGGAAGATTTTCTAAATGACTGGACCCCCTTCTTCAACTATGTAGAATCAACCCAAAAATTAACGTAAATGTGTAAAACATTATGAATATAATACAAGATGTAAATATTATGTATTTGACTTATATAATCTCAATAGAACTGTAGAATTATTGTAACCAAATTAGTGAATTGTGAAAAGAAATTATTTAGTTAAGGTATATAATTGTATTAGGGAGTTGGAAATCCATTTCCTTTCTTTTAAACCTCTTCTTCTCTTTCTTCTTTCTTCTTTCTCCTTTCCTTTTTTCTTTCTCTCGTTTTTGCATTTTATGTTTATTGTTGATTTGTCATTCTATGTTTGTATTATTTGTGTAAATAATTTAATAGACTATTTAAAAAGAAAAAAGAAAAAAAATATAAAAAAAGAAAAAGAAAAAGAACATCTGCACAGCATCTTCCAACAAAATGGATACCTGCTCAACCAACACAAGCAGGGCAAGCCACAGTATATAAACTGAGAGCAAGGCCCACTCCCTCTTTGCACTGAAGATGTTGCCTAGTCTGGCAATGAAACGTCTGCAAGAAAACAACAAGGCTCAGAGAGTACCAAGGAATCCACATTAAAAACAACTGCTGGCTGTGAAGAACTAGATACAAGCATAAGTGTGGGACAAAGCTTGAACTAAACAAGCTGATTCTGATGAATTCAGAAGTTGTCTGAATCAAAGCTGGGCTCCATTAAAACAGCCTAAATCCAGCCCTGAAGCTTTCCAAAACTTCCATAGCAATTTAACATTTAAGAATATAGAGACCACAACATTAGCTGCCTTCTTTAATGTGAATGTGAAAACTGTGCTTCAAACTGTGTAGAGAATGGGGAAGCACATGCAACTCTTTGTCTTTCCCAACTTCTTTCCTTCAGCTGAAGGGCAGCATCCTTTTTTATTAGGGACATGTATCACATCTCCTCAGCCATCTTGGCTGTTCTTGAAAAACTAAGCAAGGTGGGGTTTGGTTAGCATTCAGATGTTAGATCCCAGGAAATCCCAGTGCTGTGGACTAGACTTGCCCTAGAGAAGGCAATGGAAAGTCACTTCTCTCTAGTTGCTAAGAAAACTACATAGACAGGTCCATGTAATCCTGAGGAGTCAAACTCAATTCAAGGAAGACTTGACTTTAAGATTTTCAATACAGCAAGCAAACAGGAGAGCACTCTTGGTCAAGAGTTGACTGAATGCATAGGATTCAGGATTTAAACTCTGCCCCGTTTAAAACCCTCCATATATTAATGTGAAGGCTGGAAGAAGGCTAATGGGATGTGTGTGTGAGAGAGAGAGAGAAAATGAGAGAGAGAGAGAGAGAGAGAGAGAGAGAGAGAGAGAGATTCCTATAATACCCTAAGGAAAACTCCAGAGCAGACAGGGAGGGAGGGAGCTAGCTTGATCGGTGTTGCCTGTTCAAATCCTTTTCCCACTATCTTAGATGGATCATGCTCCTACTCTATTTAGTGTTGAAACATCTCATCAAGATGTCATAAAAGGAAAATCCTTACCTATTCAGATACACCTTTGATAATCATGCTGATTAAAATGTTTAAATCACTTGTTAAAAATTTCAAAGGATCACAGCTATGTGTGTTAACTGACTGAAATGAAATATTCTACATTTTGAAGAAATGTGATACTAAGAAAATTATTTCTGTGTTATCTGATTTATGGCAGGTCATTTTGTCATGATTACCATCCTCACCCATTGCCATTTTTACAGGGATGAAAATATATTTAATGGCACAAATGAGGCATGGGTAGGTGAATAGACAGAGAGCTAGGTACAAGTAAACTAATTTCTATAGGTGTAATGCCTAAATACATGTTGAAAGGATGAATTGAGAATGGGACAGTCCTGTATGGTTCCTATTCATACTAATGATGGTGGGTTGTTGTTGTTGTTTATACGTTTAGTCGCTTCCGACTCTTCGTGACTTCATGGACCAGCCCACACCAGAGCTTCCTGTCAGTTGTCAACACCCCCAGCTCCCCCAGGGACGAGTCCGTCACCTCTAGAATATCATCCATCCATCTTGCCCTTGGTCGGCCCCTCTTCCTTTTGCCCTCCACTCTCCCTAGCATCAGCATCTTCTCCAGGGTGTCCTGTCTTCTCATTATGTGGCCAAAGTATTTCAGTTTTGCCTTTAATATCGTTCTCCCAAGTGAGCAGTCTGGCTTGATTTCCTGGAGGATGGACTGGTTTGATCTTCTTGCAGTCCAAGGCACTCTCAGAATTTTCCTCCAACACCACAGTTCAAAAGCATCGATCTTCCTTCTCTCAGCCTTCCTTATGGTCCAGCTCTCACAGCCATATGTTACTACAGGGAACACCATTGCTTTAACTATGCGGACCTTTGTTGTCAGTGTGATGTCTCTGCTCTTAACTATTTTATCGAGATTTGTCATTGCTCTTCTCCCAAGGATTAAGTGTCTTCTTATTTCCTGACTGCAGTCAGCATCTGCAGTCATCTTTGCACCTAGGAATACAAAGTCTTTCACTGCTTCTACATTTTCTCCCTCTATTTGCCAGTTATCAATCAAGCTGGTTGCCATAATCTTGGTTTTTTTGAGGTTTAGCTGCAAGCCAGCTTTTGCACTTTCTTCTTTCACCTTCATCATAAGGCTCCTCAGTTCCTCTTCACTTTCAGCCATCAAAGTGGTATCATCGGCATATCTGAGATTGTTAATGTTTCTTCCAGCGATTTTAACTCCAGCCTTGGATTCCTCAAGCCCAGCATGTCGCATGATGTGTTCTGCGTACAAGTTGAATAGGTAGGGTGAGAGTATACAGCCCTGCCGTACTCCTTTCCCAATCTTAAACCAGTCCGTTGTTCCATGGTCTGTTCTTACTGTTGCTACTTGGTCGTTATACAGATTCTTCAGGAGGCATACAAGATGACTTGGTATCCCCATACCACTAAGAACTTGCCACAATTTGTTATGATCCACACAGTCAAAGGCTTTAGAATAGTCAATAAAACAGAAATAGATCTTTTTCTGAAACTCCCTGGCTTTTTCCATTATCCAGCGGATATTGGCAATTTGGTCCCTAGTTCCTCTGACTTTTCGAAACCCAGCTTGTACATCTGGCAATTCTCACTCCATGAATTGCTGAAGTCTACCTTGCAGGATCTTGAGCTTTACCTTACTGGCATGTGAAATGAGTGCCACTGCTCGATAGTTTGAACATTCTTTAGTGTTTCCCTTTTTTGGTATGGGGATATAAGTTGATTTTTTCCAATCTGATGGCCATTCTTGTGTTTTCCAAATTTGCTGGCATATAGCATGCATTACCTTGACAGCATCATCTCGCAAGATTTTGAACAGTTCAGCTGGGATGCCGTCGTCTCCTGCTGCCTTGTTATTAGCAATGCTTCTTAAGGCCCACTCAACCTCACTCTTCAGGATGTCTGGCTCTAGCTCACTGACCGCACCATCAAAGCTGTCCCTGATATTGTTATCCTTCCTATGCAGGTCTTCTGTATATTCTTGCCACCTTTTCTTGATCTCTTCTTCTTCTGTTAGGTCCTTGCCATATTTGTTTTTGATCATACCCATTTTGGCCTGGAATTTACCTCCAATGTATCTAATTTTCTGGAAGAGGTCTCTTGTCCTTCCTATTCTATTGTCTTCTTCCACTTCCGCACATTGCTTGTTTAAAAACAATTCCTTATCTCTTCTGGCTAACCTCTGCAATTTTGCATTTAATTGGGCATATCTCCCCCTATCACTGTTGCCTTTTGCTTTCCTTCTTTCTTGGGCTACGTCTAGTGTCTCAGCAGACAGTCATTTTGCTTTCTCGGTTTTCTCTTTCTTTGGGATGTATTTTGTTGCCGCCTCTTGAACAATGTTGCGAAATTCTGTCCATAGTTCTTCTGGGACCCTATCTACTAAGTCCAGTCCCTTAAATCTATTCTTCATCTCCATTGCATACTCCTTAGGAATATTAGTGAGCTCATATCTGGCTGATCTGTGGGTCTTCCCTAATCTCTTTAGTCTGATCCTAAATTACGCAATAAGAAGTTCATGATCTGAACTACAGTCAGCTCCAGGTCTTGTTTTTACCGACTGTACAGATGTCCGCCACCTTTGGCTGCAAAGGATCCTCATAGAACTGCTCTACTTCAGCTTCTTCAGCATTTGTGGTTGGGGTGTATATTTGGATCACTGTGATGTTAGATGGCTTGCCCTGAATTCGAATTGAGATCATTCTATCATTTTTTGGATTGTATCCAAGCACTGCTTTAGCCACTTTACTATTAATTATGAAGGCTACTCCATTTCTTCTGTGGTCCTCTTGTCCACAGTAGTAGATCTGGTGGTCATTTGATGTGAAGTGGCCCATTCCAGTCCATTTCAGTTCACTGATGCCCAAAATGTCTATCTTTAATCTTGACATCTCACCAATAACCACATCCAATTTGCCCTGGCTCATAGAGCTTACATTCCAGGTTCCAATGGTGTGTTGATCCTTAGAACATCGGATTCACCGTTCACCACCAGCACTGTCAGCCGCTAGCTGTCCTTTCGGTTTTGAGCTAGCTGCATCATCACGTCTGGGGCTAGTTGAACTCATCCTCTGTTCCTCCCCAGTAGCATTTTGACCATCTTCCGACCTGGGGGTCTCATCTTCCGATGGTATACCAACATATCTCTGGTTGTACTGATCCATTTAGTTTTCACGGCAAGAATACTGGGGTGGGTTGCCATTACCTTCCCCAGGGATCGCATTTAGTCTGACCTCTCTGTCATGACCTTCCCGTCTTGGGTGGCCCTTCACGGTTTAGCTCATGGCATCATTGAGGTGCTCAAGCTCCAGCACCACGACAAGGTAATGATCCTTTGCTGAAGAATGATGGTGGGTACATCATAATTAAATGAGTTCTTTTAAAGATTGATTTCTCTTGTTTTTAAAGATATCAAATTTAAGATTTTTGTAGAAAAATTTAGTACTTCCTTGCAAATTGTATTTATCTCTAACATGCAGGTTTTATCTGTAAATTTGACCTTATGTTTCTAGTCTGTTGTATCCTTTCATAAATCAGTTTCTTCACTGTATCATCAGTATAGCTATTGCTTTATTTTATTTCTGTATCTCTAGTTTTTGCCCAAGATTTTTCTTTTCATGATAACCCTATTAATGAGATCAGTTCCTCCTCGAACATCCCAATAGAACATGTTTAGTTCTCCCATAGTCAGTGCAATGTATTATCTAAGTTAAGTCAGCTAGTGATGAAGCAACCTAAGTCTTTGTGCATCAGCTGAAACTCCATCCGTATTAGGCTTCTGTGTGAGTGGACTCCTACCTTTTCAAAATGTTTGTCATCTGTCTTCCTAAATTTGTAGGCTGGTCATATTTTTTCAGGAATGCACTGACTCTGGTGAGTGACTTCTGTTGTGGGCAGTATTATCAAACAGATTCCATGAGAGTGAAATACAAGCAAGAAGGGCTTCCAGCATAATGGCATTTAGTTACAAGCCTAAGATGACATTTTAATCCTCAGTATCCTCAATTTTTTTTTTAAAAAAAAAAAGGAGCGGGGAGATAGCTTTTTCTGCACAAAGGACAGCAAGCCATACATTCCAGGAATTAATTAGCAGATGGGGCCAAAACCAGAATTAACATCTATTTATTTCATGCCCATTTAATTACGATTAAATATAATTAATATGACGGCTATCTAATCGGGTATTTCATGTTTGTTTTATTCTGTCACCTTAAAAAGTTACAATATGGTAAGGCCCTCTAGAAGTCTCTGGGGGCTGGCCCCAAGGTGTTTATGAGCAGCATATGGGGTATCAGGTTGTACAGCTGGGAGGGACAATAATCCTAATTTGACAGTTTAGGAAAAATATTTTATTCAGAGTGAATAATATACTGGGTTTGATAAATCAGGTGCTGTATCATCCTCTGATTGCGAAGATTTGTTGCTATTGAAATAACATTGAAACACTGGAAATAAGTGTGCTGTGCTCTGACTTAGCATGCCTATTTTCTCTCTTGAATCTCCCCTCAGAACCACAGATGAGGTCCAAAAACATTCCATCAGTGTGTCCATTCTGATGATATCACTGCAATACGGCCATACTCCCTACACCCCACAAGGCCAAAAAAATAAGGTCCGCAGTGGGAACCCCCTGTATTCATTCATTCATTCATTCATTCATTCATTTCATTTGTTGCCCATCTCAACAGAAATTCAAGATGACCTCCCTCTTCCGATCTCCCTCCCAGTAACAATTCTGTGAGATCAGATGGTCTAAGCGATAGTGACTGGTGCAAAATCACTCAGGGAGCTTTCATACCTAAGGTGGGCTGGAACCTGGGTCTCCCAGGTCCTAGTCTAAAACCTCCATTACCAGGTCTTAAGTATTTGTGTCTGTAGGCTGGACCAAGACCTTTTGCTATGGGAAGTATTCTTTCCTCTCCTCCCCAACCAGTCAAATGCCATGGTAAAGGTTGGCCAAATCGTCTTTGCATCAAAGGCAGTGGCATGAATCGAGTGAGCATCTGTTCCATCACTGGTAGAAGAAGAATAAAGTACACACCCAAGAATGTGTAGTCTTTTATTCTTTTTTTATTGTAAGGGTAGGGCTGCAAAACACTAAAGAAATCCTATTTCAGAGATGGGCTGTGATCTTAAAACCCATACGCAGAGATTTTCAGGATTCATTCAAAAGCCATCTGTATATGATCAGTTTAAACCACTAACAAGAGCCTCTGTCCTTCTCCTTGTAATCTGCTGAGTAGAGACATTCCCATACTGGTAATGTCATTTGCCATACGGACCATCCATGGTCCCTACTACACTTACCAAAGAATCACCTTTTTCATTCTGACGGCATTCATACTTCATGTTGATATCTGCATAAAATGTATATCAGATAAAATGGGGGCCTCTTGTTATTCATTTACCTAGCAGCCACAAATCAAATATACAGAGTTAAGTGCACTTCAGGCACTTTATCATTAAAACTAATAAGCTTAAGAACATGAACCATAGTGTTGAATCAAGCCCCTTTTGCTGAACTAGGTTAGAGCCCACTCAAAGTGTACTTGAAATATAGTGGATGGTTCTGATAAAACATGTCAAACACTTGCAATCGTTTGCAATTACTTGCAATTATAAATGCTTATTTCATTCTCCACACTTCGCATTTGATTAGGGAACAATGACAGTCATTTTTTTTTAAAAAATGAAAGGATACAGGTGAGTAATTCTTCCTTCCGTAATTGAAAAAAAACTACTCTATGCACTAGATTTTAGGCTGATATTATGGTTATATTGCTCACCTGCTTTTAGTATTAGTATGAAAGAAGTCAGGAAAACAGTATTGCAAAAGGGAGAGAAGAGATAGACTCAGCTAGTATCTTTATGTCAATTAAAGAAAATTTATAATAGATAACCACTCCATTATATGAATGAGAACTGAAATTTACTAATTAACATTTCATAGCTGAAAACATTATGGTGATTTGGAAGAGTCAAACTATGCAGCTAACTGGGGAATATATAACTTTCAAAATAATTTTTATTTTTATTTATTTATATTTCATATTTCATCACCGCCCATCTCACTTAGGAGTGACTCTGGGCAAATAGCATTGTCCTTTTAAAGCAAAAATTCATTTTCTCTAAGAACTTTATTGTCAGTCTAGCCATAAGAATCACCGCCCTGCCCTGTTAGGCTCTGTTAATGTACACTGATTTCAGCTCTCTAGCAAGAGAGAGAGAGTTTTGTAGTATCTTAAAGACTAACTTATTACATTAGTGCTAACCTATTACTAAAACATTTTCCACCATAGCTTTTTATATATCATACCTGTTGCTTACTGTATATAGATGCCACTAATTGTGAAATGCAAGATAGAACATTGCTTCTGAACATTTTTTATCTCTTTTTCTCTGCAGTTTCTGCCATGGTTGCAGTTGGGAAACTGCTGCTTTTTTTCAGAAAGATTATCATTTACTTCATCTGCACGTACGTACCAGTTGACAGTTTCTTGGGCAACAGCAATATTCAGCAGCTTCCATTATTCTGGCCCCAGTCTTCCTCTTATCTAGGCAATGAGAATTGCCTAGATAAGAGTCCAGGGATAGCACTACTGACTTCAGAATCATTTGGATAAAATATATATATATAAGGAAACTTATATTTCCTCCAGAATACTTGCTTTATTTTCCAGTACGCAAGCAGAACTTAGAAGAGGCAGATACATTCCTTCAGCAAATAGCATAAGTACTAAACATGCACCAGTTTCAAGGAAATCTCCTTGCACTATAAAGTATTTTTACCTTCAGCCAACTCAAAAGAAAAGAAAAAAAAATCCCTCTTTCTGTATCCTTGGCTGCTTTTAACTGTTTCTGTATCCTTTCTTCAAATGAATGTTCAACTTGTATTTCCTGCCCAAGATTAGGACAATAATGAAATACTGAGGTTCTTTTGTCAAAATTCCAATTCCTGCTGGGCATTCATCTCAGCAAAGAGAAGTACAGCAAGCCAAACTTAAAATAATTACAATTTTTAGGGAAAACTGCTTATCCAGAAGTTGTTATGTTTTAAATAACGGTGACTATGTGTTCAGTGTTGTGTCCTCCGGGCTTAATTAAGCTATCTTCTTGAGAAAGTATTCTATAAAAGAACTGAGTTGGAGAGATAAGGTATGAAAGATAGAAAAACTGGTGTCATTCACAGAGGAAATGCTTTGCTGTGTAAGGATACATAGGAAGAAAACAGGAGACCACTGTAGAACAGGAGTGTCAAGAGGACTGTTGTTCATTCAGACAACCCCCCTCCCCAGAGCATCAGGCTGTTATTCATTCATTGCTTCTGTCACTGGTCTTACCACCCACCACCTTCCCTAGGCTTTGGTCTTACCATGTTCTCAGCAGCTGAAGAACTACCAACAGTGGCCCAGAGCAGATGCCATAAGGCTGCAAAGCATCTGATAGAACATTGTTCTAGATCAACCACTCTCATTATGGCAGCCTTGAGATATGTTGATTATCACCGGGAGATAGCTTCCTGGACCCACTAAGGATGAAATCGCCCTTTTGGATTAACCTGAATGTAATGTGTATACACTGGAAGGGTTTTATTTAAATATATATTTATACTTCTATACACACACACATACATAAACTACTAGTGGGTCACTAGCTAGCACTCATGGTCTGTCAAGGAAAAGGTGGCCTAATTCATTTTGTCAATATTGACTACAATTCTATTTAGGTAGATCTTTCAACTATGGTTATCTCGGTTACCTTTGGTGTTGGAGAAGATTCCTGAGAATAACTGTAAATAGCCAAGAAATCAAACAAATATATCAAAGAACAAATCAATGCAAAGTTCTCAGTTGAGACACAAATGACCAGGCTCAGATTATTATAGTTTGGACACATTATGCAAAGACTAGCTCTCTGGAGAAAGCTGTAATGCTGGGAAAGGTGGAAGGAATGATAAAAAGAGGGGAAGAAGCAGCAAGGTGGATAGACTCAATTACAGTGGTGATAGGTACACCTTTGGAAGATCTGAAGGACCAGGCTGGGGGACAGATCCTCCTGGAGAAAATCTATCTATACAGTCACTAAGAGCTGACACCAACTTGATGGCACATTATCAATCATATCAGTTATAGTTCGAATGCTATTCTGTGTTACATGTGGGCTACCTATGTAAACAGTCTGGTAACTTTGGCCAATCTAGTTAAAGCAGCAAGCCTGCTGTTTGGGAGAGGCTGTTACAGTCATATTGCATTGGTGTTTGTGATCTGCACTGCAGAAGATTTCATGACCTGATACAAAGAGCTATTAACTTTAAAACACTAAAGGAATTAGAGCCCAGTTGCCTGAAGAGTTGGTTATGCCCTAAGAATGAGTCCTTGCCCAGATGTCCCAACTTAATAAAGTAAGCTGAACAATTAGTAGGAAGAGAATCAGTGAGGACAACCTTGTTGTGGAATGACCTTCCTTTGAAAATATAAAATCCCTTCTTGAGTAGTGATTTAGTCCACATAGCTTAGAAGAAAACAGTAATCCTATTGCTATTGGAAAAATCCACATTTAGACTTTATTTTTTGAGAAAGTACCATGCAGTAAGATCTAATTTGCCATTCTTGAGCAAATTGGGAGACAGGATTGACTTTTCAGATCTGGATAATGATGGATCGATGCTAGACATGAAATAGAAATAACTTTGCCACTTTAGTAGAAGACTGGGACTGGGAATGGACGGGGAGAGTGTGACTCTGCTGGTTTATCAAAAGCCACTCAGCTATTCTTCATGCCATAGACCATGGGAACCTTCTAGATTATGTAGCTGATCCAGATCAAGGCACTGAGGGAGTGCAATGACTATGGCATTTTCAAATAGAATAATCCAAGGTGGTGGCCCTGGGAGATTCCTGTTTCATACCACAGCAATTTGCTATAAGACACCCTATTGTTCCCAAGTCTAGGTGGATTTATCAGAAAGTCTGATAAGATGATACCAAGCTTTATCTGTTAATTCATCTACTTGCCACAGGAAGGCTGGAAGCCATTTTGCAGTGGATAAGGGGAACAAGGAAAGACTCCCTCAAATCAAGTGGTATTCCTGCAGACTAAGTGGGTGCTTCCATGTAGTTTTATTGGTAGAAATATGGAAGTGGCCTCCCACTGCCTTCTTCCATTTTCCAATCTCCCCGACTAGTCTACTGTTTTGAATTTCCTGGTGGTCTCCCATCCAAGTAATGCTAACCAAGTATGACCCTGCTTAGCTTTCTTCAAAGACAGGTATGTGCTGCCTCATGAACTGAGCAAAGTGAGACCAAATCCAACCGAAAGTTATGGGTAGGAAAATTGAGTATCTTAGATTAGGGGATCTGAATATTCAGAAGTATGCCACATAGTCTGGACTTTGAAAAGTTCATCTCCACTTTGATCTGACTCAACTTTTGTCTGCCTATTTTGTTGCTTTACTGCAGGCAGGAAATAAGTCATACATACCTAGAAGATCTCCCCACTGCAGAACACATTCATTAAATCTGATATACTGTATCTTGGATTTAGAGTTTTAATAATTATCTTGATTTAGGTTTTTATTACTGTTTCTTTTTTCTTTGTTTTAATGCTATATACCACCCAGACTTGATGGTAGGGTATGGACTGTGGCAGGCTGTAAATACAATTAATCCTCCTGCCCTTTCAAGTCAGTGGACTCTGGCTGTTTTTCCCTAGCCTGAAAATTAGACACATCTGCTCCAGGCTTATGTAACAACTCTGTCTGGCCTGAAATTTCCAGCTTCACCAGATTCAGCCTCTGCAAGGTATTGGGCAAGGGGGTGGGGTGGGGTGAGATAGTCTGTATAGGTTTGGTGAGTACACATCTAACATTAGTCTTCATTGTTACATGTTTACTGTTGTTGGAGGTAGTATTTAGATTTTTAAAATCCATCTTCATTGGTGTTCTCTTTATTCCATCATATTCTCCTTTTTTCGGGTCACTGTCCTCCTTTCTTATATTTTAATGTTACCCTATTTTAGATGGAGACCTAAAGCTGATCTCAGACGGGCCTGCATCTGGCAGTTCCACTGGGACTCTGCACTGTCTGGAGGCAGAGGGAGCTAAGAGTGCTTTTTACCAGTTTGGTCCATAAGCCAATGGATACCCTGGTGTCAGATCTTTCTTCAGTTGGTTATTCCTGCACTTAGAGGCATCCAGCTTATACTACTGCAGTGTTCTCTTGAAAGTGATTTTTGTGCTTTATGAAAGAACAGAAATTACAATACAATATAAAAATACAAAAATACAAAAATTAAAGCTGTACCATGAATAAAACATCTCCAGAAAGTTGACCAAATTAATCTTCAGTCTTCTTCCCTGCTCCTCTGTTGGGGGAAGGGGGGAAAACCCAACTCTAAATCAAAATTGGCAAACAACACACATGAAGAACCCTTCCTGCAAGTCCAGTGTAGATTTATCTTTCTAAAGTGGTATAAAAGTTCTTTGGACAATTGCAGCTTCAACTGGTGCAAAATGCAGCTGCCTGAATATTACCAGAGGCATGGTTTTGATTTGATTGATAGCATGGACCAGATGTGCTGGCTATTAGCAAGCTCCAATTAGCCTTTCCAGTCCTACAAAAGTTAAGCCCAGGTTGTTTGAAGGACCATGTTCACCCATATGGGGACTCCAAAGTCACGTGTGCCCATCTTTGAGAAGAAACCAGCTACTAAGCGATAGGCAGTAGACTCTTTTTCCAGGCTCAGCACCATGTCTCCACAATGCAGTGTTAAAGTGTTAAGGAGGCTCCATTTTAAGAGTTCTTTAGAATACTTTTTTTAATGGACTTGTTCTAGCTATCCCTTTCTCAAAACTGGTTTTAGGGTCCCTCAGAGTTGAAATAGTTTTGGCTGTTTTAAGGTTTGGTTTTAACATGTTTTAACTTCTCAGTGGCTTTTATTAGCAGTTACTGTTTTATTATTGTGAATTAAATTTATATTCAATCTATTAAGCCACCCTGAGAAGGTTTTTCTCTTAGAATCCACAAACAATTATTAAGATAAAATAAATAATATATATATAAACACACTTACAGTTGTCGTTGTTTATTCATTTAGTTGCTTCCGACTCTTCATGACTTCATGGACCAGCCCACGCCAGAGCTTCCTGTCGGTCGTCAACACCCCCAGCTCCCCCAGGAACGAGTCCGTCACCTCTAGAATATCATCCATCCACCTTGCCCTCGGTCGGCCCCTCTTCCTTTTGCCTTCCACTCTCCCTAGTATCAGCATCTTCTCCAGGGTGTCCTGTCTTCTCATTATGTGGCCAAAGTATTTCAGTTTTGCCTTTAATATCATTCCCCCAAGTGAGCAGTCTGGCTTTATCTCCTGGAGGATGGACTGGTTTGATCTTCTTGCAGTCCAAGGCACTCTCAGAATTTTCCTCCAACACCACAGTTCAAAAGCATCTATCTTCCTTCTCTCAGCCTTCCTTATGGTCCAGCTCTCACAGCCATATGTTACTACGGGGAACACCATTGCTTTAACTATGTGGACCTTTGTTGCAGTGTGATGTCTCTGCTCTTAACTGTTTTATCGAGATTTGTCATTGCTCTTCTTCCAAGGATTAAGCGTCTTCAGATTTCCTGACTGCAGTCAGCATTTGCAGTAATCTTCGCACCTAGAAATACAAAGTCTTCCACTGCTTCTACATTTTCTCCCTCTATTTGCCAGTTATCAATCAAGCTGGTTGCCATAATCTTGGTTTTTTTGAGGTTTAGCTGCAAGCCAGCTTTTGCACTTTCTTCTTTCACCTTCATCATAAGGGTCCTCAGTTCCTCTTCACTTTCAGCCATCAAAGTGGTATCATCTGCATATCTGGGATTGTCAATGTTTCTTCCAGCGATTTTAACTCCAGCCTTGGATTCCTCAAGCCCAGCATGTCACATGATGTGTTCTGCGTACAAGTTGAATAGGTAGGGTGAGAGTATACAGCCCTGCCGTACTCCTTTCCCAATCTTAAACCAGTCCGTTGTTCCATGGTCTGTTCTTACTGTTGCTACTTGGTCGTTATACAGATTCTTCAGGAGGCAGACAAGATGACTTGGTATCCCCATACCACTAAGAACTTGCCACAATTTGTTGTGGTCCACACAGTCAAAGGCTTTAGAATAATCAATAAAACAGAAATAGATCTTTTTCTGAAACTCCCTGGCTTTTTCCATTATCCAGCAGATATTGGCAATTTGGTCCCTAGTTCCTCTGCCTTTTCTAAACCCAGCTTGTACATCTGGCAATTCTCACTCCATGAATTGCTGAAGTCTACCTTGCAGGTTCTTGAGCATTACCTTACTGGCATGTGAGATGAGTGCCACTGTTCGATAGTTTGAACATTCTTTAGTGTTCCCCTTTTTTGGTATGGGGATATAAGTCGATTTTTTCCAGTCTGATGGCCATTCTTGTGTTTTCCAAATTTGCTGGCATATAGCATGCATTACCTTGACAGCATCATCTTGCAAGATTTTGAACAATTCAGCTGGGATGCCGTCGTCTCCTGCTGCCTTGTTATTAGCAATGCTTCTTAAGGCCCATTCAACCTCAGTCTAGCTCACTGACCACACCGTCAAAGCTATCCCTGATATTGTTATCCTCCCTATACAGGTCTTCCGTATATTCTTGCCACTTTTTCTTGATCTCTTCTTCTTCTGTTAGGTTCTTGCCATCTTTGTTTCTGATCATACCCATTTTTGCCTGGAATTTACCTCCAATGTATCTAATTTTCTGGAAGAGGTCTCTTGTCCTTCCTATTCTATTGTCTTCTTCCACTTCCGCACATTGCTTGTTTAAAAACAATTCCTTATCTCTTCTGGCTAACCTCTGCAATTTTGCATTTAATTGGGCATATCTCCCCCTATCACTGTTGCCTTTTGCTTTCCTTCTTTCTTGGGCTACTTCTAGTGTGCCAGCAGACAGCCATTTTGCCTTCTTGGTTTTCTCTTTCTTTGGGATGTATTTTGTTGCCGCCTCCTGAACAATGTTGAGAACTTCTGTCTATAGTTCTTCCGGGACCCTATCTACTAAGTCCAGTCCCTTAAATCTATTCTTCACCTCCACTGTATATTCCTTAGGAATATTAGTGAGCTAATATCTAGCTGATCTGTGGGTCTTCCCTAATCTCTTTAGTCTGATCCTAAATTGTGCAATAAGAAGTTCATGATCTGAACTACAGTCAGCTCCAGGTCTTGTTTTTACCGACTGTATAGATGTCCGCCACCTTTGGCTGCAAAGGATGTCATCAATCTGATTTCGGTGTTGTCCATCTGGTGAAGTCCATGTATAAAGCTGTCTCTTAGGTTGTTTGAAGAGAGTGTTTGTTATGCAGAGTGAGTTGTCTTTGCCAAATTCTATCAGCCTGTGTCCTGCTTCATTTTGTTCTCCCAGGCCATGCTTACCTGTAATTCCAGGTGTCATTTGACTGCCCACCTTAGCATTCCAGTCTCCTGTGATGAAAAGAACATCTCTTTTAGGCGTGTTGTCCAGTAGGTGCTGCAGATCCTCATAGAACTGCTCTACTTCAGCTTCTTCAGCATCTGTGGTTGGGGTGTATATTTGGATCACTGTAATGTTAGATGGCTTGCCCTGAATTCGAATTGAGATCATTCTATCATTTTTTGGATTGTATCCAAGCACTGCTTTAGCCACTTTACTATTAATTATGAAGGCTACTCCATTTCTTCTGTGGTCCTCTTGTCCACAGTAGTAGATCTGGTGGTCATTTGATGTAAAGTGGCCCATTCCAGTCCATTTCAGTTCACTGATGCCCAAAATGTCTATCTTTAATCTTGACATCTCACCAATAACCACATCCAATTTGCCCTGGCTCATAGAGCTTACATTCCAGGTTCCAATGGTGTGTTGATCCTTAGAACATTGGATTCACCGTTCACCACCAGCACCGTCGGCCACTAGCCATCCTTTCGGCTTTGAGCTAGCTGCGTCATCACGTCTGGGGCTAGTTGAACTCATTCTCTGTTCCTCCCCAGTAGCATTTTGACCATCTTCCGACCTGGGGGTCTCATCTTCCGATGGTATACTGACATATCTCTGGTTGTACTGATCCATTTAGTTTTCATGGCAAGAATACTCGGGTGGGTTGCCATTACCTTCCCCAGGGATCGCATTTAGTCTGACCTCTCTGTCATGACCATCCCGTCTTGGGTGGCCCTTCACGATTTAGCTCATGGCATCATTGAGGTGCTCAAGCTCCAGCATCATGACAAGGTAACGATCCTTTGCTGAAGAACGTACAGTACATGCAAGTAAACCTTTATCAAAAGCACCTTCTAAAATGTTCCAGGCACTTATAAGCACTTTCATTGCTTTTCATTCCCGCTGGTTTGAAAAGTTTCACTGTTTTCAATGAAAGAGGCAAGGTAGGGAGTTGAATCTCTTTGACTAAAATCACTTGGCCTTTATTTAAAGTGCTGCACTGTCGAAGAATCATGTTTAGTGGATTCTATTAACCTGGTGGAATAAAAAACAAAGCATCAAGAGTCCTTTAACAAGAAAACAAAAGAAATAAAATTGAAAGTTAGACAAAGTCTTGATAATATACATTTATCTTAGACGTATTGTTTTACCTACTACCTACTAATGAAAGACAATTTTTCTAATTTCTCCCTGATGGCCGTAGCACCAGAGGATCCTCCAGGACAGCATGGGAGTGTGCAGCAACCATAGGGAAGAGATGTCAGACCAAGGACTGTGGCTAACAGTGTGAAGAGGAAAACTCTGGCACTCACTTCTTCTGCAAGTGCACCGCATTCTTGTCTGCCTCTAATAAAACAATCCTTAATCTTTTTTTCACTTTGGTGTCTCCCAGCCAATTCATTGCAATGTGTCAAGTGAGAAGACAAACAAGCCTGGGGTGAAAAAAAATCAGGTCATCTAAAGCATTCTATAATATCAGCCCTCCACCCAAGCATGTTTACTTGATGGCCCTAATCCTTACCATTCCCACTGGGGGGGAAATAGGAGCACAGGCTGGGTCTGGGACTTTGCAGAAGTAATCTATTATATATCCCTCTCGTCACATGATGGCAGAGTACATCTATTCCACCATTCTGGAAAATGATCTGACATCTCAGTTAATGTTGGAGCCCTGTGTGTGTGTGTGTGTGTGTGTGTGTGTGTGTGTGTGTGTAGCCTACATTTTAAATCTTTTGTATATAGGCCTGAACAGTTGTTTTATATTTTGTGTTTCTGGTTCTTTTGGGACTAGGATAGCTAAGACTGCTGGATGCAGCACTGAAAAACCTTATCAGATGAAATGCCCGACTGATTGACAATGCCACTAGCAAGGGTGAGTCAGGCATGTCTTTCTCGGCAAAACATTCCTCAAAACTTTCACCCTGGGAATCCAGCCTTTATACCAGAAGATTATAAACCTCACTATGGTTTCAGATTTTCCACAAAACAAATCAGTCACTCAGGAAGAAATGGCATTGCAGGATTTGCTGAAGAGCTGTTGAAAAGGATTTGATTACAGGTAAAGCTGCCAGCAGCTCTGTCTTAGGTAAAGAGTAGTTTTGAACAAACAGCATCTATTAAATGAAATTTTAGCACCTTTTTCCTAGGCTGCTTCCTAGTTTTCTCCGTGGCAAAGACTTGCCAGATAAGCTCCCTGGTTTGCAAAGAAACTGGTCCATAGCAGATTTCCAAACACATTGACTAGTAAATGTTGTTTTCTTTCTCAGTAAATCATCATTGTTGTGCTCATTTATCTTCCCTATTATCATGGAAAGCCAAGAGAAAATGACTTGCTGAATAATGGTCTTTTTAAGTGATTAAACCTCTGTAATAGAAAGGTTAGGTGAACCCAGCTCATTAAAAAAAAATCTATAGTGAAAAAAGTAAGAGCATAATAAGGACCCAGATGCATTTTTAAAATTTTCCCAAAGCTGCTTTTGAAAAAGCCACAAGCAGAACATCTATACTAGCAATAGGGTATTCAGAAGCATATGGCCTCTAACAGCATTGGTGGCTTGAAATGCTGCAGTTGTGTTTATAATCACTGATAGCCATGAACGCCACAAATGTGATCAAACCCCTATGGAAAGTCACCCATACTGGTGGCCCTCCCTCCGTCTTATGGCAGCAAAATGCACAATTTAACTATGCCTTTGGGGGAAAATGCTTCCTTTTACTAATCTCAAATCTCCAGTTATTTGACTGCTTAATCATTGTGATTGTACCTTCTTCTTTCACCATATTATCTCTAGTTATTATATGTACAGGTATATCTATAGCTCTTTAAAAGGTAAAGGTTTCCCTTGACGTAAAGTCCAGTCGTGTCCGACTCTAGGGGGCGGTGCTCATCTCCGTTTCAAAGCCTTGGAGCCGGCGTTGTCCATAGGACACTTCCGGGTCATGTGGCCAGTATGACTCACGGAACGCCGTTACCTTCCCGCCGTAGCGGTACCAATTAATCTACTCACATTTGCATGTTTTCGAACTGCTTGGTGTGCAGAAGCTGGGACGAGCAACGGGAGCTCACCCCGCCGCGCGGTTTCGAACCGCCGACCTTCCGATCGACAGCTCAGCGGTTTAACCCGCAGCGCCACCGCGTCCCAAGCTCTTTAGTTCATACCATATATCTATATCTGTATCCATATTGTTATATATTGTTTTATGTTTGTTACATCTTGCTATATTTCGGTTCCCTGTTGTTATTGTGTTTGTGCTCTGATCTGAAGTTGTAAACCACTCAGTCATTTTCAATGAGAGCAGCATATAAGCCTCAGTAATAAATCAATGAGAGCCAGTGTGGCGTAGTGGTGAAGGCACCAGGCTAGAGACCGGGAGACTGTGAGTTCTAGTCCTGCCTTGGGCACAAAGTTGGGTGACCTTGGGGCCAGTCACTCTCTCTCAGCCCTAGGAAGGAGGCAATGGAAAACTGCTTCTGAAAAACCTTGCCAAGAAAACTGCATGAATTTATCTATGTAGGCATCAGGAGTCAAGATAAAAAAAAAGGTAAGAAAGTAAGTAAATCATTTCTGCCATGTATTTTTGTGACTATATGAATGAATATGTATGAAAAGTTGAGAATCTAAAATCCACTCATAGCAGGTCACAGAGGAAGAAAGGTTTGTTCTGGTAAACTTCAGCTTATATGTGAAGTAGAACAATCCCCGAATAAGAAGTCCTCTAAAAGACTTGACGATGGATAGTTCTCAAAATAAGAGACCATTTTCAAAAGATGAAATGGTTGTTTTAAAACAAGAGATGGCTCCCAAGTGAACTGGGTAAAGTGATGGTACCCAAATGGAGAATTACCAGATAGAATAGGAGATATTCTGGAATATCAGGAGGCCTGAGAAGTATAGCAAGCCAGGATAGGCTGAGACTTCTAGAGCATTGCACAACTGAACGGGAACTGTAGCACTTCGAAGCCACCATGTAGAATGAAGAGAATGCACAGATGAGGCCCTGCCTTGATTCTTCTGGAACTCAAACCCAGCCTGACCAGCTAGACTTTCAGTTGGAAAGGGAGGTATGGATAGATGGGGTAAAGGAATATGGGCTCATTGTGCATGAAAGTGAGTGAGTGAGTGGGTAAAATCTTTAGTATAGAAAGTAAACAAGACAAGTTGTAAGCCAGACTTTGTTTTTATTTCCTGGATTTTTCAATATATAAGAACAACAAGAGGCACCAGAAGTGTGATTAAAAACACTCTTTATGACTCTAGTTGTAACATCTCCAACTTAAAAAAAAAAGGAAATGTTAAGTCTCTCTTTTTCTATGGTATGTCTTACGCTTCAATGGTGATAAAATGTACTACATTCACAGCCATCTCTCTTTCTCTTTCTCTCTCTCTCTCTCTCTTGAAAATGTAATAAGATAAGTTTCAGCAATATTCTGTTTGTGTCACATACATCAAGAATATCAGTTTGATTTCCTAATTAATCCAGAACAAGAGATTGCCGTTAATTAGCCCATCTACTCCTCTCTCCATTGTCAACAGCAGTAACCAGTCAGATGTCTTTGAGTATTCACAAGCAGGACATGAAGTTTATGCAGCATTTAATATTTAATGGCATTTTCTGTTTAGGGAAATCCCATTTAACAGCTACCAACTGTTGTTTCTTTATTGCATAGTCATGAGCTGAGCACAAAATCCTCACTGTATCCATAGGTGTGCATCTAAACCCAAGGATTTTTTTTTCTTTCCAATTCTTTCAATGTCCTGATTAATGGCACATAATGAACTATTCATTGGAATAGAATTATAGATTAGATTAGATTAACAGAATAGATTGGAAGTCAGCTTTTTTCCTAGTAATGCTTGAAATTGCCAACTTAATATTCAACATCCACACACATCTGGATTTTGCCTATTTAACCTACAATTTACAAAAACATTGAAACTGGGAAACAATTCAAAATCATTTTGAAGACTGCTGGCATCAGTACAACCAAACTGCCTCTTCCTACATATCCTACATGTCTCCAACATACATAGTTTTTGTAAAGAAACATTAAGAGGAAGTCTTTCCTAGCTGAAGTATATTCACCATGATAAAGGCATATCAGCCAAAGCAGCTATTTCTGTCGAGGGGTAGCAGAGTTCCATAACAATTGTGCTCTTACACCAAATCACATTTGATTTCAGAAGAAATAGGTTGCCTTGGTAAATTTTTGCCATGGCATAAGGAGACAATTCCCTTCCCACAGTTTCACATTTCTACATTATTCTCCTAAAGCCATGATTTTCTCCTGATTTTTTTCTCTTAGCATCCATGCCAGCAAATAATTGGGCCTAAACCATCCCTGTTCATATTATTTTTGCAAATGAATGGATAGATCCTGTTGCATGAATTAGACCTGCCAGAGACTCAAAATACCATTATATAAAAAAAATAATAGCTTAGGACTAGCTTAAAAAAAACTGTTCACATCAAATGGATGCATCATTTCCTTTTTTCAAAAAATCATGGTTTATGTGACCTGGGTCTCATGTTAAAAAAAAAGGTCAGCAATTGCTTCTGGAAAAAAGCATAAGCAGTTCATTTTTTCAGTTCCAAAGAAAGAAAGTGGATTTTACATGCAAGGTGGGGTTCGCCAGCAAAAGCCAAAACACTTCGTGAACTGTACCACTGGAGCAAATTCAAAGGATCCCACCCAGTATCAAATTCAATCTAAAGAAAACCACAACTGAGATGAAGCAAACCATGAGTCTCCCCATTAGGAGGCCTTCAGGTTTGTTTTGCCTTGTGTGCTGATTTACACTTGGTGGTTTTTATTTTAACACATTGCCAGATCAGTTTCAACCAGATGGCTGCAGTATGCATGACATAATAAAGCAGTAGCTCAAGGCCTCACTTGAACATTCCTGCCACTCTACATTTGGAGAGGAAAAGCACAACTTCAAAAGCATTTTGTCCTAGTTATATAGCTCAAAGGATGCTGCTGATTAGTTCTGTACTGCATCCAGATAGTATATTCAAAGAAAATACCTTGCAAATCCATGCCAAAGGAATACAGTTGGAGGGGGGGGGTTGTTTGTTGGTTTCTTTAGGAACAGTTTTTGTTAATGAAGTAAGGAGATGTGCCAAAAGAGAGGTACAGCTTGCCCTTGGCTTTGCCCTGCATTTAATATACCTTGCTCAGCAGTTCAGCAAACAGACTCTACCTCCCCGCTCCCCCAAATAAAAATATTAAGGCTATGGAGAGAACTATTAGATCAGTGAAGTAATACTTAGGCTGGTCATTTATTCCCCTGTGTATTTTTCCCCTATTTAAATCACCTTTAAATGGAGTTGTTTTCTACATAAATCCTCAACTTATATTGACTGATGATCATGGCAGATATGTTGGGGTGGAAGTTAATCTACAGGGATATAAGACTTTGATATTAGGAATGTATGCCCTAAATGAAGATAAAACAGCACTTTGTGGACTTATGGAAAATTATTGGACTTTTCGTAATGGACTTATATTTATGAGATTCCTGTGTTACATCTAATGTAGCCCTCTTTGTCCCCATGACTGTATTGATGCTCTTAGAACAAATCACTACAAAAGTCTCATTTGTGAACACCATTGAAGTAAATAGGAATGATCCAGGAATAGGGTGCTGTTCATATGCATGTATCATTGATTTTATTAGGCTCTGCACAAGACATTTTCCTAGTAGTCTGCACACAGCACAGCCATCACTACCTAGAAAACCACTACATCGATCTAATGTTATATTTCTCCTGGATAAAAGTTATTGAAGTCATTACTAAGAGTCAACACTGACTTGATGGCACATAATAATCATCAATCAATGATAACTAAAACATCATTAGCTTTATCTACCAGGATAGATAGATAGATAGATAGATAGATAGATAGATAGATAGATAGATGAACTTACATTTAAAAATCAGATCACTTTCAGTACTATAACACTAACTGGTGCCAAAATATGGCATTATACCATTTTCATTGCTCCCAAATGTTGAACAACACAAAAGGCAGGATTCAGACTGTGACTTGTATACAGCACTGCAACCATACAACCTTTACATAAGAATAAACTCTATATCTGTTAATTGTTAAAGAAAGAGAAGGAAGTATCGCAAACATAATCATTTTATTAAAGCAAATTGGAAGTCACAGATACGGTTTGAGCCCAACGGAACACGGGTTGTGAATAACTGGAGTATCAATCTCTGATACTGATTAGTAACACAGTTTTCTCTATTGCTGCATTACAGATGCACTTGAAAGAGAATAACTAGTCTCTCATTATTTTGTTCAGTCTAGTTTCCCCTTTCATACAGATCTTGTGACAAAGTTCTATATGAGTGGAGAACTATTTTGGCATCTTATGCCTACAAAAAAAGTTCCAAATGGGATTAAGTACCAAGTCTTCAGTACATTAGTAATTGTATTAAATACACCTATCTTAGTAACAATATTTATTCATTTATTTATTTATTTTCTATCCTGCCTTTATTATTTTTATAAATAACTCAAGGCAGGGAACATCCCTCTTACTCCTTCCTCCTCCTCTTTTCCCCACAATAACAACCCTGTGAGGTGGGTTGGGCTGAGAGAGAGGGACTGGCCCAAGGTCACCCAGCCAGCTCTCAGGCCTGAGGTGGGACTAGAACTCACAGTCGCCTGGTTTCTAGCCCGGTGCCTTAACCACTATATATGTCAGTGAGAGTCAGCATCCAGTGCTCTTGTTTACTCTCAGATGCTAAGCAGAGATGGGCCATGGTAGTCCTTGGATGGGAGACATCCACTTAATACCAGGATTATAATCTACCCTGGAAGAAGTCAGTGGCAAACCATTCTCATATTGCTGCTAAGAATGCTGCAGGGATGTATCCATAAAGTCAAGGAAGGGAAGCTTAGACACTTTTGGTGCCTAAAGTGCAACAGGCTTCATTAATAATCTAGAGGAGGACTCCATCATTTGTTTTATTCAAATGAAAGCTGGTCATTATTGGTCAATGCAAGAAAACTATGTCAAGAAAACCGTATGAACAGAAAGAGCTAAATTCCTTTGTTCTTTGCAAAATCCAAGACAGCAACATCTTGTGGCTGACTTGATAGCAGTAAACAATTGTACAGAAAAGGCTGAAATCTGAGAGAAAGAGAAAGCGAATGAGAGTGAGATGGTTGCTGCTCACCTGCTGGCCAAGACCTGGCGCTGGCCTGGAGTAGATCGGGCAAAAAAGAGCACCGTCCCACCCCACCCTCTCCTCCAGAGGCTCCTCCTCTCCAGACTTATCCCGGTCAACTTGCTCACGTGTGCGCGTGTATCAGAGCCAGCTGTGTGAGCACACGTGTATGTGCGTGAGCACATCTGGAGGGAGAGGAGGCTCCAGCGGGTTTCTTTCGGCGAGACCTTTCTTCCCACACTTCTTCCTCTCCCCGTTCTTCCCTCCCTCGACCTCCTTCTCCCTGTGCGCTCGATGGGGGGAATGCGGTGGAAGCCGCAGAAGGAGGCAACGTTTCCCCGAGGCTTCAGCTTCAAGTTGCGACGGATCCTTCGCTTCTCTCTCAGCCGCGTCAGGCAGTTGCGGGGATCCCGTCCTCCTTCAGAAACTGACTAGAGAAGGCACTGGATGGGACTGTTCCTGCCTTGGGTGCTGCTTTCCTCGCCCTCAAAAGCTGCCTCGCACCTAGCTAACTGGGTGGTCAGCACCAGGGACAGCTCCCCGGCTCCCTTTCTTCCCTTGCCTGCATCCTGCGTTCTCACTCACGGCGTTTGCTAGCCAGACGGCGATTAAGGGGAGCGTAGGCTCGGCCGCGGTTATGGAAGCGGACAGCTGGAATCAGAGCGAGCCCAACAGCACCCAGCTTTTTTGCGGCGGACCCAACGGAACCCTAGGGGGGCGAGGAGGCAGTTTATGTTCTGGGGTCAGCCCCTCCATGATCACAGCCATCGTGATCATGGCCCTCTATTCCGTCGTATGTGTGGTGGGGCTCTTCGGGAACTTCTTGGTCATGTATGTCATCATCAGGTAAGAGGAGCAGGAGGGGGAAGCCGTGCCAGGAGGGGGAGGAGCTGCCGTAGGGCTGAAGCATAGCAGCCACGGAGGGAGGCTTGGGGCAATTGGTGCGGATGAGGATCATGGATCACCAAAGTCAAGGAAATGGTTCTGTAGTTAGTCCTGTTGGATATGGAAAAGCCAAGAGGCAGAGGAAAAGTCTTGTGGTCCTTCTCTTGCTAAAAATCCAAAGGCTGCTTTTCTGGTGGGGGATGCCCTCTCCAGAAAGAAATTACCCAGTGGTTTTTCCCACGTTCATCATAAAAGCAAGCTAGACACAGTTGGATCCAGTCTTACTAAATAGACTACCTGTGAGTCTCCATAGTATTGTTACATGTTTCTGGTAAAGAGGACACATGATTACCCCTGATTTCAGTCCCAAAGGATTGATATGGTATCTCTGTCCTGGCAAATACAAAAATACAAATTTGATTGTCAAATAAACACCATTTAAAGGTTTCAAGACACAAAGACATTTTGAAAGGCAGAAGTTCTTCTTGGATGACTATTAAGAATAATTTCTAATTACAGGGTAGAACGAATATGTGCATTTATTAGGAAGTAAGAGACTGAAAATCTTTGTTTAATGTAACTAGAAAAAATGTGCACTTTCAGGAGAACAAAGCATGCCATTCCAAATGAACATTTGGGCAGCATAAAAATTCAAGTCAAGCAAAAGTTGTTTTACATTAATGAAGTTGCTTATGTGTCTGAGAACAAAGTAAAAAGTTAAAACGAGTAGGTCAGACTCTTTCTGCAACCAAAACTCAAATCAGATAGAGCACAGCACGTATACAAGGAAATGAAATATGTTAGAGAGGCACTGGAATCCACAGATATGAATTGCAGTGCAGTTCCAAATGATGATTGGTCACATCCTTTCTGATTCCTTTCCCCAACTGAACTTCATGCTAAAAATCTCTTTCTTTGTATCAGTTGGGAAGCTCACTTAAGGAACCTAAATGCATTTTCCAAGCAAGAATATTCCTCAGCCAAAGAAATGCTATATAGTATTCTTCCACACAAATAATTGCATACAATGGAAGTTTCTTCAGTGAAATCTGCCTCATATTTAAGGAAATTTGCTGTCTGTTCTTAATAAAAGAAACCATGTTCTCTTTTATGTGTGGAATAGATTTTCTGGTGTTAAATTGGATTTGTTTAATGAAGGCCAAGTAGGGAAAAGCACTCAGATTTACTCCTAGCATTCCACTAATGTCTCGGAGAAATGAGATTACAGTCAATATCTATGGGAACACAGCACCATCTGTTGAAATGATGGATAACAACAGGTGGAAATTGTTGCACCTGGGAACCAAGTTTGAAAAGGGGGGGGGGGAGCTCCCTGCCTTAAGAAAAGAAAGGTAGGGAAGGAAGGGATGCAGGGACAATATTTACTATCCCTTAGCCATCCAATACTTCTGTCCTCTTCTTTTTTCTAGGAAAAAAAATCTCTTTCTCAACAAGTCTTTGTTTTAAAGTAAGGTGGGCATTCAGTCATATTTAAATGCAACACATAACAGATTAAATATTGATGGTTGAGAGTTCTTGCCATCCTTTAGGATACTAGAAGCTGGCATTACCCAATCTGGTGTCATCCCAGTGGCCGTTGTTTAATTCTTTATCTTCCCTGCCAGCATGGCCGTGTTGGCTGAGGATGAAAGAGCTGAGCCTACTGCATGTAGATAGCATCATTTCGAGCGAAGCCACCATCAGGCATAAGTAGCATGACTAGGCCATTCTTTTCTATGTCATCAATTTTCTGTTTTTTTCTTTTCACTTGACATTGAATATGCTGACGCTACTGAGCAGGCTTTGTCCCCCTCTGGCTAAGCCTCTCTCCCTGCTTTTCCTGTCCTTGGAACAGGAACAGGAAACAACTGGAGACATTTTTGGATTGCAAGTCCTATCATGCCTCACCATTAACCAGGCTGGTGGGAGTTCAGGTTCAATAACGGAAGGAGCATATGTTGCTCATCCTTGCCTTCGATGATTTGGGTTTTCTTCCATGGGTCCATTACGGCTCTGTAACTGTGGGCACATGCTTCTTTTGCAATAAGATTACTGTCCTTCTAATGAGTCTTAGGATGATTGTATGGGATCCCCAATGATGTCCTGCAATAACTAATCTCGTAGTTGATACTGCAGTAAAACAAGTGATTTATAGAACAATTATAGGCCTATTTCTTTCCCTCCTTACATAATAAGATAAATGCTTTTTTTTTTCCCCAAAAAAAGTTGTTAGGATGTCTGAGATATCCAGGTTCAGTTCTCCACTAAAGAATGGAGTTCTCATCTAGACCTTGTGTCCTTTCACTCTAACCCGCTTACAGAGGATTTGTGAGGATAGAATATAGTTCTTTGGAGGCGGGTGGGAAAAAGGGAATAAAAAGGTAAATAAATAATTGTGTGTTTCCTAACATAAGGTGGTTTTTCAGACATAAAGGCAAGAAACTGAGAGATCAGATTTAATCTTGTGTCCTTTCCCTTTTCTGACACTGATGCAAAATTCCTCTGTGAGACTATCCTGAGCATGATGTGTTGTGTGGTTTGCAAGAAGAGAACACCAATTGTCTAAAATAAATAAATAAATGGTTAACTTCCACTTGTTAAAACTTCCAGTTTCATAATCTATGTACTTTATAGGAGACCATTTTCATTTCTGATTAAGTCAAGCAATCACAACAGGGAGCAATTAGAAAGTCTGGCTAGAGGTTTGATAGCTCTCCCTGGGGATGCAATTACAGTCCATAGTGCTCATTGACTGTTGTGAATTTGTGCTTTCGAGGCCTTTAAAATATCAGTCAGACGTTATTTCAAAGGTAGGTTTATGTGTAAAAGGTATAGGCAATTTTAGAAATTTTTGGAAAAAAGTAACATTGCCCAATTAGTCATTAGGAAACCAGTTGGTCTGAAATGGAATGGCTATAAAAATCATCTGGGAAATTATTTCAGAAATGAAAGTTGAATATTGGCATGGACTGCTCAGATGTACTTGTCTAATATGTCCTCTGATATTTAAATTACATGTGACATTGAAAAGGATGAAGCTTTCCTCCATTAAAAATCAATGAAAAACCACGACCCTGCACAGCACAGAGCATGAGATGTGGGAAAGGGCTGTTTAATGCTTTCCATTATCTTTGCCATTTCTACCATTTGTTGGACCAAGTTAATTTTCCATCAGGGGGAACAAATATTTGGGACTTGCGTCTCTTTCCTCTAGAGGAGAAAGCAATTTTGGGGTGGGAAAGCAGCCTAAGGGAAAAGGATAAAACAATCCCTTCCCCTTTCTTCCCACTGAAGCGCTCATCAAGATATTTGTCTCCCATGACTGCTTTTCATAATGTTATCAACCAGTTCTATAGATCAGTTGAATATACAGTAAGTTTTATCTTCACAACAGATAGATTCCAAGACATAATGCTACACCTAGGATACCTCAGCTTTAAGGTCTGCATAATGCTTGAGTGTGGGTTATTTTTACACTATCGATATAGGTATAAGATATAATAAATAATGCCAATTACTGATGTTTGAGTGTCAATTAGTAACTTATTGTGTGTGCATGCACCTGAGTGCATACATGTATGCATGTAAAAATTATCCATATTTAAGAATCCTGCATAGCTTCAGCTTGAGTGATCATAAGTGTTTTATTGTTACTCGGGGTATAACTATTATGAAAATAAGGCTTGCTGTATAGTCAGTGGTTCTATATAAATGTGTTGATAATGCCCTGTTGACTTTAATAAAAAAATATTTGCTAATTTACTTCCTCATAGCCGTAGCATTCAGTTCAGTATGGACTATGCCCACCTTAGCATGGATAGAACCATACTTACAGATTCATTTCTGAGAACTGCATAACGTTATGCCAAGTGTGATTAAATGATGACATTTTCACACAGTTAGAAATTCTATTCTGGACCCTAATGAAAGGAATTATTTACTTGGTGTTTCAGATACCTGCTGCAAATTCAGAGGTCACCCTATCAACCTAGCAACTGTATAGTATGCATATTGTTTTTGTGGAAAAAGGGCTGAATTCACTAAAATTCTTTTAGATTAATATTTAGGTTGTTTTAGTACAATGCTGGCAAAAATGGGCCTTGTGCAAGATGCATAGGGAGTTTGTATTCCAGGATATGTGGACACTTTTTAATCACAGTATTTTATCATATACTGTAAGCTATAATTAAACCATGGAATATGCTAATACAGTCTGTATTGATAACCACTGAATTCACAGTATTAATTCTGGACTAATTCTTGGGGCATGAGACTATCAGTGCTGCTAGTCACAATGTTGCCCCTAGAACCCAAGATACTATGCCTTGGAATGCCAATTGCTGAGAATAAGAAGGCAAAGGGCAGTTGTACTGGTGCCCTGTTTAAGAGCTTTCCAAAGGCAACAGAAAGGCATTGTCAAAAACAGGATGCTAGACTCCATATGCCTTTGATCTAATCCAGAAGAGGACTTCTTATATCTCGATGATCTAGATCAGGATCCTTTCAGAAGCCAGGAGCTGAACTATAATGAGCGAGATGGTGATTTAAGTCACTGAAGTGGATAGTGGTAGGACTATCACTATCAAGGACCTTAATTTCACTTTGAAGGGAATGAGGAGATCTTTGGATTTATCAGAAGACATCTGTTAAATCTAAATAAAGGTTTACATGACAGATTTTCTCCTTTTCCCATCAACTTTTTTTTTTGTCACGCAATTTGATGGAGGGATTTCTAAAAGCATTGAACCCATGGGCTGTATGTTGCTTATTTCTGATTTAGAGAAAGGCATATCTCCTGAAAGCATGATCTAGTTCTGAGTCCTGTGCCTTTTAAACCCTACCCACAGAGAGGATGATTTGCATACGTTTCTTCTGCTGTGCCTCTGTGTCCCACTTTATCTATTACACTGTTACCTAACATAGAAACACCACTCTGTGTTCAGGCATTTGCATGACCTTAACTCCTAGTTTTAATTCTACTTCCTCAAGAGTCATGCCTATGGCTATGGTTAATTTTACTTCCTGTAAAGCTCAAAGTCACAGTCTTGCACAAGGACATAAACAGGGACATAAGACATAACAGCCCACATCACTTCTTCAGTCAGGAATGCAGCCTTCTGGTAATGGCTGTCTTAAAAGAATCAGGATTCATTTGTGTCTTCTAAGGATGCATTCACATGGTACCTTTGAGACATGCAGAAGGAGGGCAAGTGATGAATGTGTGTGGCAATGTCACAACGAAACCTTTGCCTCTTGCATACTTGTGGGTAATTTTGCAATGCAAGTATGAAAGGGTGGAGCTCGTGTCATTAGGTTGACATGCACTTTTCATTATTTTGGCATCATCATGGTTGGGAACAGACCCATGTACTTTGACAGTTATGTTCCAACACTGCTTTCTACACCTTCAAAACGTATTTCTTTAGTAAAGCATAGATTAAAAAGGGCAGGAGTTGGATATTATTTCTGTGACAGCTGTAGCCCACAATTTAGGTTGGCATTATATCATATAGGCTAAAATTTTGAATAAGCATGATTCATGGCCATATTTAAATTATAAATATGCACATTTTAAAAGGCAGTTCCCATGGTTTTTAGCAGAATTCCAATTTCAAATAAATCCAGTTATCTTGAAGTGTGATTTCATAAAGTCAGTGTGGCAACCTACTGAGACTTCTGAAATTGATTTCCCTTTATAAATTGCAGACAACATAGAATAGGTTTCAAATACACATAAACGCCATGACTAAAGTGTCTTGTTTTTTCTCTTGTATTGTATGTGCATGCCTTGGCTCGAATCTGAGGCATACTCACTTGGGAGAGGGGTTGAGCTAAGGACCGAGTACAAATGGTGTGGATTGGATCCAGAGTCCCCACAAACAGAATTCTACTCCTGGGACACACCCATTGGAACAAAAGGGAAGGGAATTTCACAGGCTTGTGCTTCCTGACAAATTGTTCTTGGTGATTGAAGAACTTTTTGGAACAGCACTGGAGATGGTGAGAGAACTATAGAGGAAAGAAGAATCGGGGAAGTCATATTTCTTTGTTAGAACCCGCATTGCATCTCAGTTCTTTATTCATAGAAGAAGTTCTGTGAGTCACTAAAAGGCAATCTGGATCAATGTGAATGAAATCTCAGGTTCTGTTCCTGGTGTTCCATTACAGTGTACAATTTTACAAGACAGAAAAATATCTTGCTGAGTTACATCGGCCATTTCATCCAACATTATGTTTCCAAGGACACGCATCCAAAAGTCTCTTGAAATCTCACAAGGGGGGCATGATGTTTATGGCCCTCACTACTGTTTTTATCTCCAAATGCACAATCTTGAAACTCAAATTATTACTGACATGCTTCTCTCTCTCTCTCTCTCTCTCTCTCTCTCTATTTGATCTGACAAATCTACCATCAATAAACTACATTTGGAGGAGAAAAATTCAATTTATTTAGACTGAGAATACCCTACCAATTCCTTCAACAGCCAAAGACTTCCAAAATAAATAGGCCTTTGAAAGACTATTATATTTATGGCAAGGTTTATGCAAAAGGTTAACAGTTTACATTATGAGATTTTGCAAAAAAGTATCTTACGTACTGACTAATGAATCTGAGTAGTCCCTTATTCGGCGTGATGCACTGCCTAAATTTTTACAGGAAGATTCTCTGAAGCAGGTCATTCCTAAGACATGAAGCACTGTAAAAGTAAGTATTTCCAGGTACTTATTTCGGATGTGGCTTTGTACATTGTCATATCCTGGGACCAGGAGGCAAGCATCAAAGCCTTCTGCCTCAGTTGTATCTTTCCAGTCATCTTCAAGGGAAGCCCCACATAAAGCACATTGTGCAACCTATTGGATCAGCATAACACAGATCTTATGTCTCAACCACCACAAAAAGGACAACACCCAAATAGCAAAGGGAGTTTTAGCTAATTCCATTGCTATGTAGAAAACAGCAAAACGGGTTTCAGGAACACTCCAAGATTTAAGCCTTCCTAGGTAAGATGATCACCATTCCATCAATCATTGCTATGGGATTATATCGCAGCACTAATAAATAATAATAATAATAATAATAATAATAATAATAATAATAATAATACCAAGACAAACACTGAAAGCTAAAGGAAAACACAGGGATCAGAGAAAAATACATGCATACACATAGATATGAGCATTATTCAAGTTTTCTATCCAGAATGACATTTGTATAGATGAAAAACATCTATCTGGAAAATCTTCATTAGTATAAACAATGTTGATCAGATCTCTACTCACTGCTTTGTAGAATACAGTCCCCAGTATGTTACTCAAGGATTAGAAAAGTACATAAAGGCAGAATTTGCATCATGACATCACTGTCTGCCTCTCATCTTTTTAAAATAAACTTGGTTTTCTAAGATGTCCATAAGCCTAGTTTGCTAGATCAGGAACTTGACAACAATGAGATAAGAAAGGATGGGACAGAGTTTCTCGCACAACACAGAGATTCCCATAGAAAAAAGCTGGTCTCCACAGCTTGTGAACCAGCAACTTCAGAGTAATATTTTCAAATGCCAAATGAAATATGGTTAATGTTTAATAAGCCAAAGTTAAATTCTGCATCATGACAAATGTCAACCTTCCCATAAATTTCTTCTTTACTTTTGTTTTGGCAATGTTCATGCTGTATGAACTGCTAAGTGTTCAACTGAGTGGGCCATGCCTGATTAGAAGCCAAAAAGGAACAGATTTTTTTTTTGCCCATTTCAGTTCTTTCTTTGTCCCAGTGTATAATAGAATCTAAAAATAATATGCATTTTTGAAGAATATAATTTAATAGGCACAAATTATACAGGCTTTCTGCCAGCCAAATATGACACCCCTAGTTTCTAGTATTTTGCTGGTCCTTCTCTTTTTCTATCTCATTCTCTCTCCTCACTTTTTCTGAACTATTTTTTCCATTCTTACTAATGCATTACTTTTCCTTCTTCTGTTTCTGGACAGGTTGCTAGAGATCTGAACTTTGCTTGCAAAGGGATTTCAAAACTAAGTTGAGGGCCACATGAACTGCAATGAATTAAATTAGGATTACAGGGAAGTTGCCTACACTGCTAAGGACCAGAACAGACTAGTTGAAGTAAATCACATCTATCCATCCTGATTTCCCATTTTGGGCACCATTACATGGAGTCGTGTTTAATTTTTAAAAGCTAAAATCCTTTATATGTTTATCTAGTGGTTATTGCTTTTGAACCTGAACTTTCACTTCGCTTCTTTTAAAAAAAAGAGATTTCTTCACAATTGTGTGGGAGACAAATATAATAAAATGGGGAGGACACTGCACCAAAGAATCTTATGACTTTGCACTGGTGGCGGGGGGGGGGGGAGATTTTTCCCCCAGTGCATGATTGCACTGCTAGAATTACAATGAAGAAATAGAAATAAAATGTACTATATTGCCTGTCATTTAGCTCCTGTCATAAATATGTAATAAAACCCACAAAACAAAACTGTGAAAAAGTAGCAAAGAGAAAATGTATTTCTTCATATAAAAACTCGGTTGATAGTTTACCCATTTTCAAATACAACTCTTGGCTTCCTTATCTTTTCCTATTCTAACCTGGCTGCAATAAAGTAATAATATATGCATTGCTTTACAAACAGGAAGTCATATCTATTTTAACAGACTGCCACAATTCTTTCTAGAGGAAAAAAAGTGACAGTTTCCTAATATAAAACAAGACAAATGGAACACGTCCTAGCCAATTATATAAAATGCAATATGGAGAAAATGAGGAAGAACATTAAAATGGTATTTATCTATGTATTTGCTAGATTTATGTTCTACTTTTCCTCCAGGAGCTTAAGGTAGTGTACATACTACTTCATCCTCCAATTTATTTCCAAAACCATCCATGAGGTTGGTTTAAACAATTTAAATAAAGGGTTTAAATTACAAGGAACTAGATTTTGGTTGGAGAATAAGAATATTTTCCTTATTTATCTATTTATCAGATTTGTCACTGCCCATCTCCTCTGAACGCTAATGGTAAAGGAGTGGTCAGGAGATGAAGGACTCTCTTTGCTAGAGGTGTTTAAATAGAGGTCTCCAAGGTCCCTTCCAAACCCTTCCATTCTGTGATTCTAAAATTGTCCAGTAGAGGATTCATGAATCCTTCTCCCAACCTTATTTTTTTTAACCAATCTCTGTTTGAAAAGGTTGCTCTGCACAAAAATGCTTCAGCTTAACAATCTGATGTTTTAAAACACTTATTCCTACAGTAGGGGGAACTATGCCTGCAAGTATTACCTAATCTTTCAGTAAACTAGGAGGAGGGGGGGTTGTTGTTAAAAGAAGTGTCTTGTCCAACCCTACCTACTTTTTTTCTCTAAAAGGGGATGATCTATATCAGAATGTTCTCATTCTGTTGAAAAGCAAATAATTTTTTTAAAAAATGTGTACTTTTCCTATGCTAGTAAAAAAAAATACTTTGGACTTTGAAGCAGTTAATTTCTCATTGCTCCAAGCTGAAATTGGCTTTTTTCTTAAGTAGACTATCCCTATTAGCAACTTCAGAGAACATGAAGAAACAAAGAATCCATTCAAATTAATTTGCATTGGGTCAAGAGGTGACACCACCTGCACAATTTAATTTGGGTAAGAATATTAATGAATCAAGACAAAGCAACTGGTCACAGTGGCCAATGAAAAAAAAAGGATTCAGGGAAGGGGAGCAACAGCTGATTTATCAGAATGCATCCTATATTCCTGACCCCAATTCCGACATTATTATGCAGCGACATCATATCAGTGGAACTTAGAGCTAGGGAGGATGACAAAATAATGTGTTTCAACCATAAATGTATTGTCCAGTTGGAGTTTTTCCAATTCTTAAACTGGAAAACTCTGGAAAATGACAAAGATACTGTTAAAGAAGCCTGCATAGATATTCAGATTTTGGAAATAAGAACTTACCTATGTAAATCTAACTCAGGAATGTATGCATTGACTTAAAAAGTTCCTTGTGACTAGAATATGGTGTTATCTCAGGTTATCTACTAAAAAATATCTGTCAATACACACTATCAAGTAAATAGGGTAATGATATATTAGGGAGAATGTAAAACAGACTCATCCTGAAGCCACTTCAGCTATAAGAAATGGGCAACTTCAATAACTCAGGTGGCTCTGTTAAACAAATTGTTTTACACGTCTTTGTGTATAAATGTGCTTAATTCTTTGTGTAAATGCTGTGCTGAGCTAAACAAATTTTGCAATCTTTTGATACTAGTTTTGTTTGATGTATCCTGTAATAAATCTGTGTTTTAGTATAAAGACAAAAAGACTCTTTTTGCCTTATGGGATGATTTAATGTTAAAATATTGTGCATTTAAGACCCCAGAAGACATACAGTAAGTCTCCAGGGAAGTTGATGGTATATTTCAAAGTTGGTCTGGTAATAATTAAGCTAATGGCTTAACTAAAATTGAGACTTACTGTGCAATGGGATCTTTGAATACAGAGTAATTCCTCAAAATCAATTTTCTCAGCTGTATATTTTTTCTACTACACCTTTTGAAGGTGAAAGGGTTAGCAGAATGCATACTGTTAAGAACCTGACAAAATCTACTTGGTTTAGAAAAGAAAAGACAGGCACAACAGAAATTAAGAAGTAAAAAGAGGTTTTCAGATAAGATTCTTAGCAGAATGGAAGAGATTTTAGAACAAAATCTGGTATATAGATACATAAAACCAGTACAAGCTTCATAGATTTTAGGAGATGCTAGTGACATGGAGGCAGAGTTCCTAAGTATGAATGACTTAGGAACTCTGTTCCTAAGAACAAACTTACAAGGCTGAACAATGTAATCAAAATATATGGAGGACATTATGTTGCTCATACTTGAATTGAGTTCCTTCAAGGTGCACAGTTGTTAGCAGTCCAAGCCAGCATCACTAAGAACAAAGGACTGTGGGAGATGGAGCTGAGAACATCCAAATTCCTGCTCTAAGTTACCATCTTTAGAGCCACAAAAGAGAATCATCTTTGTAGCCTCTTGACATTGCTATTCCAACAGAAGGAAATTTGTTAGGTTTAACAAAATGACAGAAAGAGACTGCAACATATTCCTAGTCAAAGATTTAAATTACCTCTATGGTAACTCTTCGGTACTTTGAATCATGTTAAGAAGATTAATCATTTTTCTTTAATATTCTAAGGACCTGGCTAAACATTATGAAGCATTCAATGTATTATAGGAAATTCAACATCATAAAGTCCGTATACATTAGGAGAACTACGTAAAATTAACTTATATAGTTTGATAGAAGAACAGGAAGCACATAAAGTTAGTTTATATAACTAACTTAAGCACATTATGGTTTAAGATCTGAAGGGCAATACCTTAAATAATTCGAGACAAAGACATTCAACTTCTTTTTTTATTCTTCTGGGTATTTCTTCCTAGTGTCCTTTTAGTTGGATTTGGTCATTTTTGTTGAAACATTTATTTATTGCCCCACTACTGTAGGAAGTAGTTAGAACAAAGCAGCTGAATTTCACAGAATGGGATTCTGTTTGGTGAGAAGGACGATCTGATCTTACGAAGATGCGTTGCTACAGAAATTGATGCTAAAAATGGAAAGTACAGCAGAACAAAACAGTAAATTTTGGGCTCAAGGGAATATGAAGCCTAGATATGCTATGTTAAACAAGAGAAGAGAAGTAAAAGCATATCTAACTTTTTTTTCTGAAAGGGAGAAAGAGCTGGACTATTTGCATGGTGGAGAAATCTCTTCATGTCAACTTTCTTTGCTAGTTAGAAGCCATGTTGCTGAGTCTTTACACAAAAATACAATGATACACTTAATTCAAGGGGAGCTCCAGGTTTGCATCCAGGTTAATCGCTAGCCTTTTGTAACAATTTCATGTGATTTCTGTTCAGTTTCATGCCTCAACTTTGTTGTCTTTTTTTAGATACACCAAAATGAAGACCGCCACCAACATTTATATTTTCAACCTTGCCCTGGCCGATGCCTTGGCAACAAGTACACTACCATTTCAAAGTGTGAATTATCTTCTGGGAACATGGCCATTTGGTACCACTATTTGTAAGATTGTTATATCCATAGATTACTATAACATGTTCACAAGTATTTTCACCCTCTGCACCATGAGTGTGGATCGCTACATAGCAGTTTGCCACCCAGTCAAGGCTTTGGATTTCCGCACCCCCAGAAATGCCAAAATTGTCAATGTCTGCAACTGGATTATTTCTTCAGCAATTGGCATTCCAGTGATGGTGATGGCAACCACAAAAGAGAGTAATGGTGAGTTAGAATTCCTTTTCCTGTCTTCAAATGGATGCTGTTTCTTTATCCGAATGCCTGTGGGTGGGCCTGGGAGAGATTTACTGAAGAAACAAATTCCTAAGGTAGTTCCCAAATGAATTAGAATGAGGAACTGTACCAGGTATACTCTGTTTATCTGATTTTTTTTAAAGAATGAATGTGCATTTTAAATATGTATGTATGTATGTATGTCTTGATCTCTCTCCCTCTCTCTCTTTTCATGATGGAGAGATTCTGTACTTTACCCTACTAGCAATAAAAACCTTTCCAGAAATCCAAGTGGTTCTTATTGCCAGAGTTACCTGCCTTACAGAGCTTGGCATTAATCTTGAAAGCCTGCTAAAGCAGTTCTCCAGATCAACTTACAGCTAACATAATGAAGGCAGAGTCAATTTAAGTCTATTTCTCATGCTCCCCACCTTCCCTGGGCTGATGGGTCTCTTTTTCCATTGTCGCGTTTCCTCCCCCGGGTTCTCAGAGCCTGCTAGGTATTCCATCAAACTCTCTACTAACGTAAAGTTCAAAATGTATTTCAGAATGACCCTTCAAGCTGACAAAGAAATCTGGCATTTCAGGCATATATTCTCTAAAAGACCCTGATACTCAGTAGGAAGGAGGAAGTGAACTCTAACAGAATTAAGTCTTTCAAGAATATGCAAAAAAATCTAACATCTGGTAATGTTACCTAAAATATGCATTGATTACTAAAAAAAGTCTCAGATTTGATGGTTACACTTAAACAAATGCATATCCATATCTGTCTCCTCAAAAACTACAATTGAGATTAATGGGAATACTCCCAAGTGCTTAACTATGTATCAAATGTACCTGTGGAAATGACTATTCAAATGTTGGATATAAGTTCCATTGTGTTAAACAAGGCTTTACTTTGGACTAAGTTTGTATAAGACTACAGCCTAAGTGTCAAACATTCAAGAAATACTAATTGGTAAGCCAGACTTATCTGTGCTTCTCTCAATGTATCTGTTCATTAATAAATTCATTCTATCTTGCATTAATATGAACAAATTTTTAAAATTCATATAGCAAGTATTTTAGGCATTTCTCTGTGTGTGTGTGTGTGCGTCCTTGTAGATAGATATGCATTTATTAATATGTTTATCTAAATGTAGCCATATTTATAGCCATATGGCTATTCACATATATGAATTTTAAGCATGTTAGGCTTTTTTTAAAGCAAGAACTACAATGCAAATTTTGAAAAGGGCAATCACATTCCACCTCAGCTAAATGACAGCACCTAGCCAACAGTGGCTGATTTTAAAAAGCTAAGCATGGTTTGGCTTGGTTCGTATTTGGATGGGAGACCCTCAGGAAATATCACAACTATGGGCTAGACTGGTAAGTCAAATCAAACAAAACATCATAAAAGAAGAGAAACCTCTTCTGTACTGATATCAAGAAAATTAAATGGATGTATCCACGAAGTCTCCAAGAGTCAAACTTGAAGAGAAGGAGATTCTACTTTTAACTGCTTTTCTTTTAACAACATCAATTCAAACAAAGTTTGCAAAAATCAGATTCTTCAAGCATCCTTAAAAATGCTTCTAAGTCTACAGTTCTCCCTCAGATTTATATCTGTTTTCAGGTGGCACAAACAGTTCACATAATCTTTTCTCCAAATGGTGATGGTAAAATTCTGAATACTTTTCTAATGGGAATAGGTTTTCATGAAACAAACATCACAAGTAGGTTTAATTTTAAGTTATATAAAAGAAATTCTTTCTTTATAAAGAATTATGCACTTGTGCTTGTGAGGGGGTGGAGGAACAATAACAGTGAAAGAAATTGGCATAATTCACTTAAATCATTTGTTTTCTTTTAATTTCCATAGGATCTATTGATTGCACACTTAAGTTCTCTCATCCTGCATGGTATTGGGAGAACCTACTGAAAATCTGTGTTTTCATCTTTGCCTTCATCATGCCCATCTTAATCATAACAGTCTGCTATGGACTGATGATTTTACGCCTGAAGAGTGTCCGGATGCTCTCTGGCTCCAAGGAAAAGGACAGAAATCTTCGGAGGATCACCAGGATGGTCCTTGTGGTTGTGGCTGTCTTCATCGTCTGCTGGACTCCAATCCATATTTATGTTATCATTAAAGCCTTGATCCATATTCCAGAAACTACTTTCCAGACCATCTCCTGGCACTTCTGCATTGCCTTAGGATACACAAATAGTTGTCTCAATCCCATCCTTTATGCCTTTCTAGATGAGAACTTCAAAAGATGTTTCAGAGAATTCTGTATCCCAACAGCTTCAACCATCGAACAGCAAAACTCCACCCGCATCCGTCAGCACACCCGTGAGCATGCTTCCAGTGCCCATACTATGGAAAGGACTAACCAGCAGGTATGACTAGAAGTGGAGATGTCATCCTTGGAGACAGGAATTCCTCCTGGAGATGACATGAATTCTGAAGTCACAGTCTTGACTGAATTATAGCTTCTGGAAGTTTTATAAAATTCTTCTGATTTATTCTCCCTGACTGAGGTGATGCACAAAGATGGAAAGACTTATCCATATACACTAGTAAGATTGCATCAGTCCTAGTATGATTCTGGGGAGCTAGAGAACTCTCCAAGTTGCATCTTGCATGGCCAGGCTCAGTCTGGATATCATTGTATTATATATTCAATAAGCTGAAAACAGAAGAAATGCTTTCATTATTTTTATTCATTAAATGTTTGCTACTTCAGCATTCTAGAACTTTGTATATTTAGAACTTCTTATAACAAACTGAGCCAGGTGACCTAGAACAAGTGACCCTAACTGGCAGCTGGCCTCACAGCAAGTTCTCCAATCTTTAATAGTCCTGCAATCCCTAGAGACTTCCTGCCAACATATAAGGACAAGTTAGCATCACCACAATTCATACACCAGGCACAGACTGATCATTCTTTTTCCCACCAATGTTTTGTGACTGTTACCTATAGAATTGCTAGTATGTAATTTAGCCTGGAAATAACGATCCATTTAATCATGGTTGATGTATATATCCCAGGGGAATGCTGATTATGAGAAATTCACCTTGAGGAGGTGCTTTGCCTCACTGGAGGTTTGTTGTGCCAATTCAATCAAAAGAACTGCCTTGCAAATCAATTGGGCATGGCTGGCTCATTCTGTGAATAAAAGTGGGATTGCTTCAAAGGAATGCTTCAGTGGAGATACTCTTCAGGGATATGCACAACCCTATTACAGTATATGCATACAGTGGAGAAGTATTTTTCTGAGGAGCCCTGACTTCACAACAAGCCCACTCTCTTTTGTCTTCTGTTCATATGAATAATACCCAATCTAATTCATTATTTCTGTGGAGGTTAAGAAAAGCTGTTGTACTTCCACAATTGCTTTCATTTTGAAGAGTCACTCAATAGTATTATTTTATACACATACAATACACAGTAACACACACACACATACAGTTTTACAATTGCTCCAATGAATCTGTTTCTAAATTCAGAATACAGTTAACAGTCTGTTTTATTCCTTGACGGTGACTATCTTCCTCTTCTCCTTAGAATGATTTCTCATCTTTCTACTCCATCACAGGAAGCAGAAATGGAGCCATATCAAATATTTACTGTGTGGATATGAGGGAATGTAACCAAGGTGGAAATGATATGCTTTGATAACTACAGTGGTATGGTAACTACAATGATAGCTCAGCAAGCCGTTTGAGATGGGTAGAAGCAACTGAATCCAAAAAAATGGCAGCATCTCTAAACTTCTTTTGAGGGCAGATTAGAGGTTTCAGAGCTGAGCATCCAATCCTTCTGTTTGAGCTCTGCTCTGGGTTATCATTTGGGGACAACAACAGTGATTTTTCTCTATAGACAGTAGAAAACTTCAAATGGAAAGAAAGACGAAACTGTGGGTCTCAACAGTCTTCCCTCAGTTCTTCTGTTTCGAAAATGCCTGTCTGAGAGAAAAATTTATCCTGGGCATAATGAAGCGCAGTATCTCAGTTCATGATGAAAACAACTGATACAGGTAGCAAGCTTTAGAAAGATATAATTCAGAATATTGTTCTACCTGTCTCTCCCATTCCAAAAATGGAAATCCATAGGCTGGAAAGGAGCTGGTAAATTCACCATCATTTTATTTGTCAAATCTGAACTTAATAATTGTCAGATTTGATAATTAAAATTATGATAACATAGATTATTCTTTAAGATCAGTAAACTTCTTGGATTTACCTACTTTGGGCCAATCAGTGCAATGAATGTTTCAACTGTCTACAATTTGCTAAGCAAATGGCAGCAATTTTTATATCATGTCTACTGTTCCAGTCTCTGTAACCATTCTTGTATTTTTGTCTTTAAATTAGTCATTTTGTCATTCCACATTACATTTTCATGCAGTTCAAGAAATAAGCATAGTACATCCAACCAATGGCAAATATCAATATATTAGATTGCTATCTTTGATTGCTATTGTGTAATGTTCAACACACACACACATATAGCAGCTGGACCTACATTTCAAATCATAATGTCTTCTGAATGCATTTAGTAGTAATATGCCTATTATTAATATTTCTATTATTAATGTGTTTTAACATTATTTTAATATTATTTTAACATTATTTTCTGACATTAATCAGAAAGTTATACAGACTTAGATAACAAGAGAGAACCATACATCAATATATATATAATATATTTCTATAAATTAACATGCTATTTTACTGATTACTTTTATATTCTACCCTTGAGCCAGGGGATTCAAGGCAGGAAATATAATGCTGCTCTCCACTCCCAATTTCACTCTCACAGATAAACTAAAAGGCATTAGAGTGACTTGCTAAAGCTCAAAGATGGCTTCTAACCCTTCTATTTTCTTGCCATTTTTTAATTTCTATAACCCAGGTCTCTCTAAACCTAATGAAAGACTCGGGCCTAAGTTATTGAACAATTCACAAAAAATGTTCCTTGTGAGTGTTTCTACCATTAAGTTTCTAACAAAGACCGTTAAGAAGATTTTACTGGAAAGAGAAGGCACTTTGTGGGTTATTCATTGACTGCTAAATGGTGCTGATCCTTTCTCTTCATCTTCCTAACAGAGAGCGGGAATAATCAGTTCAAGTTGATCTCTTTGTTATGCAAAAAAGATCCCCACCAAAAACAAAAATCACAATGCTTTGTCTATTTGAGAAACCATGTTAGGAAAATGGGAAACAACGAGTTTAAAGAAAAAAGTATGTGCATCTCTGAAACTAGTCATTTGTTCATTCACGACAACCTGGAGTTTACAGAGGGGTGTCTCTCCAGCTCCAAGGGCACTGAAACAGCGTGAACTATATCTCTAGTGTTCTAACCCTGTAGAAAAGGCTCCAATAATAAACTTTATCAGAATGAGCAAGAGTTGGGACTGGGGACACGCCAGCTGTCCTTAAGAAATCACATCCTTTGGATGCACTGTTACTATATTTGTGCAGATTTTCAGGAATAGACTGAATGAAAGCACAGCAAGGGCAGGGCCCAATTCACATCTTTTATGTCAGTTGAGGAATCTCTCCCCAGTCAGTCTAAAATCAAATCAAATCAGAAATTGAAAAAAAAACAAGTTGAGGCAGATTTCAGTGATGTATTTCTGTGAAGAGAGAAGAGGACGCCATTTACCCCTCCTTTCTGTAGTTTCCTATAAGCAGTGCTTCCCAAACTTTTTTCTTCATGACCCAAAACTACTTATCAGAAAGTCCTTTTTACCCAATGTAGGTAAAACACTTTACATCAATTTAGATGTCCCTGTTGTGTTTGGGTAATGGGTTCATGTGTCATTACCCAAAGAAAAACCACTTTTACCCAATTGTGGGTAATTTACCCAGGTTTGGGAAGCACTGCTATAAGCCCTCAAAATCTGTTTGGTTGGACTGCCTAATCCTCTGGGTGGATTTAGACAGTGTGTGAGGTCAGAAGAAGGAAGAAATTGACCAAGGAAAAGTTTCACTGCATGAGCAGACATCAAGTTATTGTGTTCCATCCATTTGGAAATTTTATGTAGTATCTCCAGAGTTTAGGAGATATGATGATTTTAAATGACATTACTGGAAATCCACAGCACACAAGGATTATATGAAGGCATTTGCAATAGCTTTTCACCAATGGTCCAAAATGGAAAGAAAATATAGAAGCAGACTTCTACCAATGTGTTTATAGAAGCCATTTGAAACTTGATGTATAGTATCCTTTCTGTCTGTTAACATACGTTTGTAAACATTTCTCTCTATGCAACAAGGCATGTTTTGAATGTATGGGACTAAGCTCAGATGTAAACTAGTGACATTGTGTTCAAATCAGTGTAGGACTGCCAGTACACAAGATGAGGATCTGTCTGACATCTTACAAAGTTTTTGATAGACAGTCTCGTTACTGCTGTTGATATTTATTACAGAGAATCTTGAAAATGTTTGCAAGTACCGTAGGATCTTGGTGACGGAATTCTCTAGGACAGTGTTTCTCAACCCTGGGAGTTGAAGTGCACACATCTTAAAGCTGCTGAGATTGAGAAACACTGTTCTAGGTAAACACTAACCAATTTTCAAAGACTCTTCTGTGTATCACCAGGCATACATGGAAATCCTGAAGTTCAAAAGCTCTGCAGGAGAATTTGTCAAAAGAGAAATAAAAGTTTGAAACCATTGCTAGAGAGATGAGGGTGAGGAGGAAAGTGAGGGTGGTAAGAGTTACAGCTTGATTCTAAGAAACAGAGTTGGTTTGAGGGAGATAATAAAGACTGGGGTTCTACTGATAATTCTTTGAAAGCAAAGAAGCAAATCTTTTCATATGAGTTTATCTCTGGAGTTGTTGTAATTTAGTCTTGGAGCTGACAATCTTCTTCCTGGAATAGTGGGTTCACTACAAGCACTGTCTGCACATCTGCTCCCCCTTTTGAATGTTTTTATAAATTCCAAAACTATATCCCTATGTTTTGTAATTCCACTTCAAAAAAACCTATGTGCTTTCCCTGTCTGGATTGGTTTCTTAGTTGCACACCTTACAGAGAACATGATGATACTCCTAAATTTGGCCAAAGAGGAATAACAGAGAAAAGGGAGAGAGGTGGACCAGGAAGCAACAGCTGGCTGAGCCAGTTAGATTGGCGTTGGATTGGATATAGGAAAGCAGGAGAACTAGGAGGCTATAGAAGAGTGGGAAAGTGGGGGAGTTGTATAAAGGTTTTGTGGAAAATATGATAAACAACAAACACTTTTCTGAAAGACTGGAAACCTTATATGGACTTCTTGCTGAAAGAAGAAACAAATGAAATTATGATTTATGGATTTGAAGATTAAGAGAGATGTGGATTAAATGAGAGGCTGAAGGGACTTGTATAATATCTAAGAGGGAAAAGGGCAATAAGATTGTAATTATCTGTTGAAAAGAAGGTCAGAAGTCATTCATATATTTCTATTTAGTTTTTTGTTTCTTTTCTCTTTTTCATTTCTTTCTTTCTTTCTTTCTTTCTTTCTTTCTTTCTTTCTTTCTTTCTTCTCCTTCCGCTCTTTTCTTTCTTTTTCTTCTGATTTTTTTTTACTCCATGAAAAAATTCTTAAAAAACATAAAAATAAAGGTTTATGGAGAATATGAGTTTTGGGGGGATTAGAAAGAAGGGGGAAGTACACAGAAGTTGGGGGGGGGGCTAAACATATTGTATGTGAGAATAGCAGAGAATGGATATAGTTTTTTGAAAAGGTATGAGTATTTGAGGGTAGTGGAGCTAGTGAAACAATTACATCCCCTGCTGCTAATTCATATTGGGCAATCTAAAGCTTCCCATACATTTTACACTATAGTTCCTAATAGCCATAGTCAACATGACCACTGAGGAGGAATTTGGAAGCTATAATCCAAAAGACTTTAAAAGCACCAGGTTGCCTACACTTTTTGAGTACATTTGATTTCACAAGGAATCTTGGAGCAAGAAGATAACTTTCCCATGGGTACCTGCTGAGTTCATTAAGACTTAAGGTTAGGTTTCTTACCAAGCCATTCTTTATACCAGTTTCTCGACCTTGGCAACTTGAAGATGCATGGACTTCAACTCCCAGAATTCCCCAGCTAGCCATGCTGGCTGGGGAATTCTGGGAGTTGAAGTCCATATATCTTCAAGTTGCCAAGGTTGAGAAACACTGCTTTATACCATGCAAATTCACCAATAGAGAGCCAGTTTGGTCTAGTGGTTAAGGCTCCAGGCTAGAAACTAGGAGTCTGTGAGTTCTAGTCCTGCCTTAGGCATGAAAGCCAGCTGGGTTACCTTGGGTTGGTCACTCTCTCTCAGCACAGCTCACCTCAGAGGGTTGTTGTTGTGGGGAAAATAGGAGGAGGAAGGAGTATTGGGGATGTTCACTGCCTTGGGTTATTTATAAAAATAATAAAGGCAGGATAGAAAGTAAATAAATAAAATAAATATCAGCTTTTATTTGTTCTAACAAAGTTTACATTGGAATTGTCTCAGTATCATCAGATTTTGAAGTTTTCAAGAAATATTTCTATCTTGAATAGTATAGTTTCACTCTCTGAGAAAATAATAGCAAATAATGTTAAGCAAATTCATTTGGCATCATTTGCAAGTGACCTGAATGGTGAAATCAGCTTATTTATCACTATATATCTTTCCTTTGAACTTCTGGAAACCTCACATTGCCATGACAATCTCCTCCCCTGACTGGCTTAGGGCTGGGTTACTTGCAGGACCATCTTTCCATAGTTGTATCTACCCATCCTGTTAGATCCTGCAGGAGAGGCATGCTCCGGGTCCCATCTATTATGGAGTGTCATCTGGCAGGACCCAGGAAGAGGGTCTCTGTCATGGCACCCACCCTCTAGAACATCATTCGCCCAGAGATTAGATTTGCCCTGACCCTGCTGGCCTTTTGTAAGGCCTTGAAAACCTGTTTTCCTACCAAGCCAGAGGCCCTAGGTCTATGACTGAACCGGTATCATGGTTGTGCTAATTGCTGTTAGTTGTTGTTGTTGTTTTTAATCTCGGCTACTGTATATGTTATTTATTATTTTGCTAAAATGTTTTTATCATGATTTGACTCATTGTTAGCCATCTAGAGACATGTATTTGAGATGGGAAGCCATATAAATTGAATTAATTAATTAATTAATTAATGAAGCAAGCCACCCAAAGCAGTACCATTTTGTGGCTATGTAACTGTCAGAGGAATATCAGGAAACTGCTCTTATCCTCTACTGCCAATTTCACTCTAAATCAAAAACTACTGTTGGACATCCAGCAGGTTCATTTGCTTTCATGGTAAATTTCTATTGCATATTTTGCAAATAAATATTTTATTTATATTTTCTTTTATTTATTTATAAAATAGAGGCATATTTTATCAGGATTCTAAAATATAGTCACCAAAAATATATCTATAGGATGAATTTAGGATTAAAGAGTTGTATTTTAAACCAGGTCCAAACTACATACAACAAAAACAAGCTAATTCCATTCCCACATCACCCCTTAAAATAATGTGTGATGTGGAAAATGAATATATGATAGGGCCCTATCAGGATATTAAGTGCATTTGTATACAGGAGTTTGAAACAAATCCTTTAGGTGCAGGCAGTTATAAAGAATGTTTTGCTAATGAAGATATTCTTAGCACCCAATTCTCTGTGAAAAAAAAGTACAAGCTAGCTGCAATAATAAGAAAGGTCAATGCTATCTCTGACATATTGAAAAAAGACATTCATTCACTAAGAGTACAATTCTCATCAACTGAAGACCACCCTTTCATAATCAGTGAATGTTCTATCTCCATATTCTGTATCACCTTGAAGACCAAACAAAACTCCTTTGTTACACATAGGAATATGTGAACCATCTTCCTCAGCCAGGTAGAATCCCAGTACTTCTAGAAGTACCAGATTATGGAATATTCTTTTCAGATAGATGACATGTGAACAACAGCTAGGAAAAGCATTCATGTTATTCTTGCATTTTGTATCAAAAGTGGCTAGTGATAGCCAGTTCTGTAAATACTATTGTCAATATCTGCACAGTGCTAACATTTGGGCAATGAAATATATGGCAGTGCTTCATTTTTTAAAGAAACATATTCATTGAATCTGATTTTATCCCATGTATTCAAATAACATATTTTCTGTTTAAAAATCTGCATATGTTGAGTAATAGAATAAGATTACATGTGTATGTTACGACTCTTCTAAAATAATGTCAGCATGTGTGTAAATGGGTGTACTTATGTGAGTGTTACTGTATCTGTAACATAGTGAAGCATTTCTATGTATACTTTAGGAAAAAATATTCAGGCAGCATGAAATTAAACAATTTGTTTCAAAAGCAAAATACAGTGTGTTATACACAGTTTTCTACTTCATTGCGGATGTTCTCATTTGCCTCTTTGTGATTGCCACTAGAGCAATTAACAACTTACAAAAGTATACTCAAGTCAAAATAAAAATAGTCTCTGGAAATAAGCAAGAGTAAATAATCATACAGATAATTTTTGTAATTAAATAATACGTTATACTTGTTTAGTGTTTGCTGCAATTAAATGGACAAAATGTACATAGGAAACAAAAAAAACCAGATCATTTTTTTCTGCATTATAAAGAAAAGCACACCCATTGCTTCTTTTTTAAAATTTCTAGCAGTGCATTTTCACTGTTTGTTTGTGAAAGGAAATGTTTGTAGGAAGGAAGTCCACTCCCATCTTGAGTGAAAATATGAGTTAAATAAATTAGATCAATTTATAAAAACTCATGTATTTATGCATGGAGAGCTGTGCAAACGTTTACATGAAAAAGTGCCTTATTTTTGTCTTGCTTCTCAAGTCTCTTTCTGAAACCATGTTTTTACCAGCTTCAACAACTAGCAAACTACTTTTCTGTTAATTTATCACTGGTATAATAGATATCAGTCATATTCCCACCAGCACTGGCCATCTGGCCTGCATCTGAAAGCAACTCACTCTACCCCAGCCCTCATCTCAGGGGTGTGTTCCAATTCATTCCCTTTCAGAAGTTGCTTAATTAACCCACTTTCAATGTTTGGATCAAATCTGCCTTCAAAGAAAAAGCAAAACAACAGAGGGTCAGATAACCATATCATCAATTAGAGATGGATAAGAACAGCATAGGAATCATTTTCTCTGAGCTTAGATTCGTAAGATCTATTAAGAACAAGGCTGAAGTGATCACACAACAATTACCTCAGGTAACTCTGCATTCAAATGTGGACAGGCAATTCAAAGTTGTTAGATTCTTACTCTCTTCTTCCAAGAGGTGCCAATCTCTTCTGAGAAGACAGGTCAAATTGCCCTTGAGTTTTGTTTACGTAACAGTGACTATCCACATGGTAACGTGAGAATCCTGTCTTACACAAGAGAAGATGGAGATCCAAAAATAGAAGGAAATTTGGAAAAGGAAATTAGCAATAGAGTCTTCAGCTACAAGTAAGATGGGACTTTTATTAGCTTTTATTAGCTGTAAAAGGCTAAGATTTTTCATTGAACATCAGTTCAAGCTCAGGAGGGAATTTATCCCCTGAGAACTGGGTTCAGACCAGACTCTGGATTGCCTCAAGATCAGCATAAATAAAGAAGCCAAGGAAGACAAAAATCACTTCCCTGGTTAGAGAAGGGCTTCAAAAGAGCCACAGATTTAGTCTCCAAAGACAGCAGTGTAGACCTACAGTAATCTCTGAAGGTCTAGAGATAGACACAAATCTTCCATATGATCTCAGGTCATTATTTCAAGTAATACTAGGCACTACACAAAACCTAATTTACAAATGCAAAGATGTTAGATTATATTTGGAAGCATCTTATCTTATTATCAAATAAAATAAAATATAATACATATATGCATACATGGAATAACAGATTATATGAAAACATTAATGCTGATGCTTTACTGAAACATTGATTTTGGATCTTTTAAATAAAACATATTAAACTACTCTGCATTAAAACATCTTCTGATAATTTAAAGATAATATAATTAAAATTAAATTCACAGATAAGTTCCTGCATTGAGTCTACTTTTATGTACACCAATTATTACTTTAAATCATCGGTTCTTTATTGTATTTATTAGATTTATATCCTGCCTTTTCCTGCTTAGAGAGATTTCCCTTCCTTTTATCCCCACAAGAACAACCCTATTGTTATGAAGTGCTGAGGGAGGGATGGTCTGGTTGAGGATATGTAAGACCCTACTTAAAATATAGGCACAAATATCTTTTTTGACTCTAAGGAATTTTCTACCAAATTTCACCCCCAAAGCCAAATTGTATCCTTCCAATCCCTGTTATTGACCCAGTCTCATGTTCATAGTTATTGAGCAAAAGTCGATTCATAGAGTTCCCTTAGCAGAACACATTTCTACCCCTCTTCACTACCTCTCTTCACTTGGCAGAGTAGTTCACAAAAATGTCCTTCTGCCTCCTGGGCTGCCTTCTCAGGGCTCTGGCTCATCTTAAAGTGGTAGGATTTTGTTGTTGTTGTTGTTACGGCCTATCAAGTCAATCCTGACTCCTAGTGACAACAGGGCCAAGTCCTTGCAGTTATCTTGGGAACAGTTTCAGTGGTGGCTTCCCAATTCCTTCTTCCTGAGAGAAGAGACAGGCCCAGAGTCACACAGCTGGCTTCCATGATTAAGGCAGGACTAGAACTCACAGTCTCTCAGCTTCTAATCCAGCACCTTAAACACTAGACAAAATTGGCCCAAACCACATCCTTTCCCATCAGTTTCTTGATCCTGACAATGACTTCTCCTTTTCCCTCAGGACCAGATCTTTCTAGCTCAGCACTTTTTTTTTTGTCTTCTACTAATTGTTCCTGGTGGGCTGCCACTCTCTTTTATTCCCTCTCAGCTGACCACTGCACAACTTTGGGACTCAGCCATTTGACTCACTGGCACAGCCATTTCTTTTGACCTCAAATGCACACACTGTCAGTTTTCAGCAACATCGTCCCATTCACTGAAATGGACGGGTTTTCACACCTCACAATTTGTATATAAAGATGAGCACAAAACCCTCCAGCTAATATATTATGCCATCAGGACATTTAGCCCCGGTTATTTGACATTTGAACTATAGTAGCTTCCTCTCAGCTAAACTTCTCACAGCACTCACAGGAAAAGTCTTGATGCTAGAACATAGATTACTTCTATGGCTAGGTTCACCCAATACCTTCTACCTGTTTTCTGAGTTCGCACAATATATAAATCATACATTGAACTTCATCAATGCCAAACCATCAGAGAATTAACCAAAAGCTAGAAGTAACTGAGCTTGGCGTGTGGTATGAATACTGCCACTAGGTTTTAGATTGATCCAGTTAAAGGTACAAACCCAGCCACTAAGTAGCAAAAGAAGCTGAGAAAGGTAGCATGACTGTCTCCCTCCAGGGCCTACACCCAAGGGGTTCATGTCCTGAATCTTAGGCTGAGTCCCTCAGCCAGCTTTCAGGTGGGTCAGGTTTCTATTTCCCCTTGCTTTTCCTCTTGGATAGCAGCGATGGGGCAGAGGATGGACAGAGCACCTAGCAGCCAGATAAGCCTTCCACAGGAGTTGCCTGGAGGTGTTGGAAATGACCTGAGATACTTTTTGTGACCATGAGAAGGCAGACACTAATTTACACCAATAGAAGATCAACTGGTGAGAAATGGGAAGGAGTCTAGGTGAGGAGGTGTCTGGAAATGATGGAACACCACATTCCATTGGAAAAGGGAGCATGCACTTAAAGACAGACTGTTTAACAGTGAATTCCACTGGAGAAGAGACGATTTACTCAGGGTCAACATTTGTGAGCCTGTGCAAACTATAGAAGGAGGACGAAGTCAGAAGGCTCACTGGAAGACTTCCAACTTGAGGCAGTCACTCAGAATCTATCTCAAACCAAGACCAAATCCTCCTATCTCTCTTTCCCACACTCTTGGATATACTGTTGCATTTCATTCTCATCCTGGCCAAACAAGGGGTCGGTGCAGTTTCGAGAGAGACCTCAGCATTGCTGGTACTTTTTCCACTACCCTTCACCCTATGGCTTCCTCCCTCCCTCTCTCCCTTCCTTCCTTTCAATAATCTGGTCCTTGCATTCTTGATGCCTGGAGGGGAGCAGGGAGGACAATTCATGGTGATGCTGTATGGCCACATTCTCAACATCCATGAGCCAATGTTATCTAATTACTGATGGATCTACAAGGACAGCTGTTTCTAAATACATTAACTTCCTTTTTCCCTAAGGTATTTTCAAAAGATGTTTAAACCAACAAGGCATTTACTTTTATAGGGCTGAATTCATAATGTCTCTTAGAAAGCTTGGCCAAGTTAATGATTGACCTGTCTGTTATTTATACCTTTATAGGCTTCCTAATAACCAAATGAGGTTCAATAAACTGCAGAATTGCAAATCAGAAGCCAGGAGACTTTTCCTTAGCTCTTGGAAATTTCTGTTTCAGACATGCACAATAAAATATAAGGAAGCACAACTGCAATATTGATAAGGTTATGTTTATAAAGTTTCATTATGTCAGTCCTTTCAGATGCCCAATGGCTTGGTGAAAGCTACTCATTTAGGATGTACTGGGGAAAAAAATCAAACTTAATATTAGTGAAACCTCCTGGGGCAGTAAGGGTAATAAATATAATGGGAATTGGAATTCACCTCAGATTTGGTACCTGGTAAAATCAGGAGCTTTTAGTTTCTCTTCTTCTCATCCCTGGCCAACCTCCAGTGCCCAGTTACCATTCTTTAGACCAGTGTTTCTGAACCTTGGCAACTTTAAGATGTGTGGACTTCAACTACCAGAATTCCCCAGCCAGCAAGTCCACACATTGGGGAACACCATTGCTTTAACTATGCGGACCTTTGTTGTCAGTGTGAGGTCTCTGCTCTTAACTGTTTTATCGAGATTAGTCATTGCTCTTCTCCCAAGGATTAAGCGTCTTCAGATTTCCTGACTGCAGTCAGCATCTGCAGTAATCTTTGCATTAGAAATACAAAGTCTTTCACTGCCTCTATGTTTTCTCCCTCTATTTGCCAGTTATCAATCAAGCTGGTTGCCATAATCTTGGTTTTTTTGAGGTTTAGCTGCAAGCCAGCTTTTGCACTTTCTTCTTTCACCTTCATCATAAGGCTCCTCAGTCCCTCTTCGCTTTCAGCCATCAAAGTGGTATCATCTGCGTATCTGAGATTGTTAATGTTTCTTCCAGAGATTTTAACTCCAGCCTTGGATTCCTCAAGCCCAGCATGTCGCATGATGTGTTCTGAGTACAAGTTGAATAGGTAGGGTGAGAGTATACAGCCCTGCCGTACTCCTTTCCCAATCTTAAACCAGTACATTGTTCCGTGGTCTGTTCTTACTGTTGCTACTTGGTCGTTATACAGATTCTTCAGGAGGCATACAAGATGACTTGGTATCCCCATACCACTAAGAACTTGCCACAATTTGTTATGGTCCACACAGTCAAAGGCTTTAGAATAGTCAATAAAACAGAAATAGATGTTTTTCTGAAACTCCCAGGCTTTTTCCATGATCCAGCGGATATTGGCAATTTGGTCCCTAGTTCCTCTGCCTTTTCTAAACCCAGCTTGTACATCTGCCAATTCTTGCTCCATGAATTGCTGAAGTCTACCTTGCAGGATCTTGAGCATTACCTTACTGGCATGTGAAATGAGTGCCACTGTTCGATAGTTTGAACATTCTTTAGTGTTCCCCTTTTTTGGTATGGGGATATAAGTTGATTTTTTCCAGTCTAATGGCCATTCTTGTGTTTTCCAAATTTGCTGGCATATAGCATGCATTACCTTGACAGCATCATCTTGCAAGATTTTGAACAATTCAGCTGGGATACCATCATCTCCTGCTGCCTTGTTATTAGCAATGCTTCTTAAGGCCCATTCAACCTCACTCTTCAGGATGTCTGGCTCTAGCTCACTAAACACACCGTCAAAGCTGTCCCTGATATTGTTATCCTTCCTATGCAGGTCTTCCGTATATTCTTGCCACCTTTTCTTGATCTCTTCTTCTTCTGTTAGGTCCTTGCCATATTTGTTTTTGATCATACACATTTTTGCCTGGAATTTACCTCCAATGTATCTAATTTTCTGGAAGAGGTCTCTTGTCCTTCCTATTCTATTGTCTTCTTCCACTTCCGCACATTGCTTGTTTAAAAACAATTCCTTATCTCTTCTGGCTAGCCTCTGGAATTTTGCATTTAATTAGGCATATCTCCCCCTATCACTGTTGCCTTTTGCTTTCCTTCTTTCTTGGGCTACTTCTAGTGTCTCAGCAGACAGCCATTTTGCCTTCTTGGTTTCCTCTTTCTTTGGGATGTATTTTGTTGCCGCCTCCTGAACAATGCTGCGAACTTCTGTCCATAGTTCTTCCAGGACCCTATCTACTAAGTCCAGTCCCTTAAATCTATTCTTCATCTCCATTGCATATTCCTTAGGAATATTAGTGAGCTCGTATCTAGCTGATCTGTGGGTCTTCCCTAATCTCTTTAGTCTGATCCTAAATTGTGCAATAAGAAGTTCATGATCTGAACTACAGTCAGCTCCAGGTCTTGTTTTTACCGACTGTATAGATGTCCGCCACCTTTGGCTGCAAAGGATGTAGTCAATCTGATTTCGGTGTTGTCCATCTGGTGAAGTCCATGTATAAAGCCGTCTCTTAGGTTGTTGGAAGAGAGTGTTTGTTATGCAGAGTGAATTGTCTTGGCAAAATTCTATTAGCCTATGTCCTGCTTCATTTTGTTCTCCCAGGCCATGCTTACCTGTAATTCCAGGTGTCATTTGACTGCCCACCTTAGCATTCCAGTCTTCTGTGATGAAAATAATGTCTCTTTTAGGTGTGTTGTCCAGTAGGTGCTGCAGATCCTCATAGAACTGATCTACTTCAGCTTCTTCAGCATCTGTGGTTGGGGCATATATTTAGATCACTGTGATGTTAAATGGCTTGCCCTGAATTAGAACTGAGATTATTCTATCGTTTTCTGGATTGTATCCAAGCACTGCTTTAACCACTTCACTATTAATTATGAAGGCTACTCCATTTCTTCTGTGGTCCTCTTGTCCACAGTAGTAGATCTAGTGGTCATTTGACATGAAGTGGCCCATTCCAGTCCATTTCAGTTCACTGATGCCCAAAATGTCTAACTTTAATCTTGACATCTCACCAATAACCACATCCAATTTGCCCTGGCTCATAGATCTTACATTCCAGATTCCAATGGTGTGTTGATCCTTAGAACATTGGATTCGCCGTTCACCACCAGCACCGTCGGCCGCTAGCCGTCCTTTCGGCTTTGAGCTAGCTGCGTCATCACGTCTGGGGCTAGTTGAACTCATCCTCTGTTCCTCCCCAGTAGCATTTTGACCATCTTCCAACCTGGGGGTCTCATCTTCCGATGGTATACCGGCATATCTCTGGTTGTACTGATCCATTTAGTTTTCATGGCAAGAATACTGGGGTGGGTTGCCATTACCTTCCCCAGGGATCGCATTTAGTCTGACCTCTCTTTCATGACCTTCCCGTCTTGGGTGGCCCTTCACGGTTTAGCTCATGGCATCATTGAGGTGCTCAAGCTCCAGCACCGCGACAAGGTAACGATCCTTTGCTGAAGTCATGACTCCTAATCTACGTCAAACTGCCCACCTTGACCTGGCCCTGACATTGCAATATAATGGATAGGCAACTTAAAATAGCAGTAATAATAGTGATAAATCTCTGAGGGTGCATAGGAAGCAATGTCAGTGATTTCATGACATAGGCATGGCCACTTTTTTACTTTTTGGTGGACCACTAGGATTTTAAGGGGCAAAAACCTAAAGGATTAAAGGTTTGCCTTTAAGCTCCTCAAAAGGGGGATAAAAATTTCCAGTGGAAGGTGTGGGGGTTGAGTGGGAGTTAATATCTGCAAGGCTTAAGGCACTAATTTTGCCCCTTAAATTCCCAATCTTCAGAAAACCAAAAATTGTGTCTCTGTCCATTATGGGGGTACAATGGAACTCTGGGATGCCCTTGGGGGTGCAAAAAGTGCTCTTGGTTCATACGCTCCCTGGGTCATCCCCTGCTGTACAAACAAGCCATTCTAGTGAAGTGTCTCTCTGTTGAGAACAGTGGGCAAAAGTGGAGGGCAAAATGCCCTATTCTCAGAACGTAGCTAGACAGACCATCAGCCTGCCAAACTGCCAGCTCTTTTGCTTGTTTATAGTGTTAGAAAAGAAAACAAATCCCTTAATGGAAGTGAAATGTTAATGGCATTGCCTGGGTATGAGAAATTGTGGTCTGACTGTTGCATATACTGTTGGACTTGTACTTATGGCTTTAAGCAAAGGGTGGAATGATTTGGACTGAGGGAAAATCCAGTATTTTTATTTTTTCCCTCCTAAGTTGTTTCTAGTCAATTTTCCTTTGTATCTTGAATTCCTTTTTTCTTTTTCTTTTTCTTTTTCTTTTCCTTTTAGTGGATACACTCACATTTTCTTGGCATCTTTAAGCTGAGTGCCTTGCAGCTAAATAAGACTCTCTTATTTTTTGACTGCTGGAAAATACCTGTGTCTCTTTCCTTTGGTGTGTGATGATAGATGATGAGTTAGATAGATGATAGATGATAGAGTAGATAGATTGATTAGATAGATTGATTGATGATAGATTGATGATAGATAGATAGATAGATAGATAGATAGATAGATAGATAGATAGATAGATAGATAGATAGGCAGGCAGGCAGGCAGGCAGGCAGGCAGGCAGGCAGGCAGGCAGGCAGGCAGGTAGGCAGGCAGGCAGGCAGGCAGGCAGACAGACAGACAGATTAGATAGAGATGATAGATGATAGATGATAAAGAATAGATGATAGATGGATAGATGGATAGGAGAGAGAGACCTCAAAATGTATGCAAAAATGCATAATTTAGTTAATTATGGTCTTGGCATCTTCAAATGACCAAATAATATATCAATTTTTTAAAAATGAATATTGTATGAAAAATGCTGTAATCGGGGCTTGTAATACCCTGAAAAGCCACAGGGTTGCACTCATGTACCAGTTTCACTGGTTTCAGAATACTTACATGGGGCAGAACATTATATGTGGCTTAATTTGAAATAAATAAATTTGATTATTTCCTTGAGCAACCTGGGAAGGAGGCAGAGGAGATGGTAATGGTGGGAAATGCCATTTTACCCTCTGTACAAAGAATTTTCCTGAGTATTTTTTAAACATGGGAATTTATTTTTTCCACCATAGATATTACATCATTCATCCAAAACAGTGATGAATCCAGGCTACACTGAGGCTATGATAAGAAATAAAAAGAGCTTTGCCTTTATTACTTGTGTAATTTTGAGACTGTAATCCTATAATCCCATGTAAATAACACACAATTAATCTTTTAGCAAACGTTAGTTTCAAAGAAAATACTATTATGTGACCTGACTTTAGGGACTGCAGATACTGGATGCACTTGCACTTAGGAAGTTAAACTAGTTGAGTCCATCCTTTTGAGGACTTGGATGCTGTGGCTTGAAGTTATCAGTCACTCAAAATCATGCCACATGTAAGTATCCTGAACCTGTATCATCATGATTTTGTGCTCAGTTTTAAAATGTCTGAACACTGCACTTCACCTTTGATGTGTGGAGCAGCAGAAGTAGAAGCCATGAGTAACTTTTCTTCCAGGATGTTGTTGGAAGAATGTTGGGACCCAGGAGTCAGGCCATCTTTGGGTACTGTTATATGCAGAGGTGATGGACAGATCCCACCCTACATGCTTAAATGTTAAGTTGGAAGCTGCAGCTGTTCTGCACAAGTCTTGCAATTCTGACTGCGCAATCTGTGCATTGGTTTGGGGCAGACTTCAAGCATTCCCTTAATTTTCAACTTGGCCACAAGGCTTAACTTGGCAATTGTGTGCCAGAAACACACTTTGTGGGCTGCTGCTGCTGTTGCTACCAACACAAACCTGACAATTCAGCTCAACTTTCAGCATTCCAAATATAAGCATAGGTTTGGCTAATATAATATAATATAATATAATATAATATAATATAATATAATATAATATAATATAATATAATATAATATAATATAATATAATATAATAATATAATATAATATAATATAATATAATATAATATAATATAATATAATATAATATAATATAATATAATATAATATAATATAATTTCCTTCATCTCTGTTAGGGCAAGCTAATGCCACAAAAACAGAAACTATAGAACCTTCTTCCTGTTCACTCCTCCTATGAAGGCAAAAGCACATAGCATAATTATAAGTGTGTTTTTTTTAAATCAAAACAATAGATTTATCATGCTTTATGTAGATAGGTAAGTAGGTATGTACTTATTTCAATTTTTATGGCCACCCATTCACACATGACGCTAAGAGACATGCCAGGAATTTTGGTAGGCACCATGTTGGAGAAGGCAACTGTCTACTTTCCTACTTTGTTTAAATTTATTAGCTACCCAACTGCAGGATTCCTCATCAATGATTTATATTACATCTTTTGGGGGCATTCTTTACAAGACCGCTCCCTTCTATCCTGAAAATAACCCATGCCATTGCCTGTCTCAGGATATGGCTGTGTTGACCCACACTATTTATTTACAGATTTTGTATCAGGGTATGATTCTGCTCATGGCAAGATTGAAGTCTGGGTGATATCATTTCACTAATTCAGGAAAGAAGAAGAAACATTCAACCACAGAACAGTGGCAGTGAGTTCAAAACAAGTATTTTTGTGAATTAAATGTGGGGGCTTGAGGGGGTGGTGGTGGTAGGATTTCCACTAAAATTACTTAGCTTCAAACCAAACACTGAAACTGGTAAAAACATAGCTGCATGCTCTAATTTTCCAAAAGCAGTAGGAAATTTTCACCAGATGAAAATGTTACCTTCCCTTGATCAGTGGCCAGGTCATTAGTTAGCTATTTGTGAACATCTAAAATTGGGACTAATTTCAAATGAAGAACTAGGAACAGAAAGGGAATTCCAAAGTGCAAGGACAGTGGTGCAAGCTCAGTGCCCAATTCTGTGCATTTTTACAGGGACTTCTTGAAAGAGGAAAAAGCAATACTGGTGCACTAGGCTTGGTTTAGATGGACTTTTGACTTGCTTCTATTTGATCCAACTAATAAATGTACTAAAGATGTATGTATACATGCAAATTGGAAAGGATTCAAAATTCAGAAGAATTGTCAGTGACCTGTGACCAAGACATGACTCCCACATGTATCGGGATTGCTGTTTTCCTGGCAACAATACAGAAATCTCAGCAAATATTTGTCGTCTCACACAACATCATCCCAAAGTCATTTCACCAATAAATAACAGGTGTAAAAACCTACACTACAAATGCAGAAAATTTGCTTGAAGCTGTTCTTTTAATTTCCAAATCTAGTTTATAACACTTGAATTTCCTCATGACCTCCCATCCAAGGACCAACTAGGTCTGGTTTGGCTTAGTTTTTCAAATTCAGCCAAGTTTGGCCAGGTGAGATTGAAAAAAAAAATCTACATTTTTACAAAAAGTAGAAAAGTTTATATCTGCGTTTTGTTTTGTTTTTCATTTATAATTAGGTTTATGCTTCATGAAACATTGAGCAAAGATGGACACATACACTTTGCGCAGTGAATTTATTTGCTCATAAAAAACAATTCAAACACAACTTCTCGGACATGATAAATGGATATTTTTCATAAATCTGAAGATATCACGACTGCAACCGTGTATTTTGAAGAGATCATGAGAAGGCTGTATAGAGTACAGACACCAACCTTCTTTTTATTTATTTCCACTGTGCTTAAAAACAGTTCATCAGCAGAAACAATTAAAGCATTGACAAACTGTGGCAAAATAGTGCATTTTGTATAATTCTTACCCTGGTAGTTTTTCTCCAACCTAAACATTTTCTGCTTCTCTCTCAACCAAAGTTAAAATAGCCCAGGTCTTCTTATGTACATACCCTAACATTCAGAACATTGAGGAATATATTTCCTGAAATATTATTCTTATTGCTTAGTAGGCTGATTTTACAAAACAGAATCCCAATTCTCATCCAGCAGATAAATGTTCTTCTTAGAACTATACCAAGAGTTGCAGCATGATATGATCACTAGATGATGTTTTTCCTGATTTCATGGAATATGGAAAGGGGAAGTAATGCTTTGGAGAACTAACTTTGTGTTCCAGGGCCAGATTAAGGCCAACTGATGCTCTAAGCACAGCCCAACAATGGTGCCCCTCAGCCCTTCCATTGCTTGATTGACAAGACATTAAGACTCAGTAAGTGCTGAAAAAAGTTGAGTGTGGCAGTGAAATAATTAAGGGCATAAAAGCTAGGGAAAAAAACTCTCTGGTGCCCCCCTCCCCTTGGAGCCCTAAGCATGTGCTTATTTTGCCTACTGGTTAATCCAGGGCTGCTGTGTTCCGTTGAAGAAAGTATCAGCTACCAGTGGAAGCAAAACCTGAAGATGTGGCAGTTGAATGAACTGAAGAGATCAGTGATGGGAAGTACTGTATAGTTCACTGTTTTCAAATAGTATTTCCAATGAAAGAAGACTGTGTGGTCACTTTTGATTCTGTGCTATCTCCATCAGTCATATTCACAGTGTCTGGCTGCTGATAGATATCTTGAATCAAAATGGAGTTTGTATTCTTCCACTCTCTATATTTCTTTGCTGTCAGCTCATGATCCTCCAGCAACTGGTTTATCATGGCCAAGTCATGTTCTTTGCACTAGTCAACACAAGAAGAAAAAGCAAGTTACTAGAACTGGACATTGAGAGAGACAATTAACAGTCTCTCAAATTTCAAGTCTCCTGGTCTTCTCACCACTTTTTTTTTTAAAAAAAGAAAAACTATTTGCCATAATTACTAGTAGGTTCCCACATTTAAAAAACTAATCATTTCAATAGGGAAAAATATTTTTCAACAGTTGCTAAACATCCCATTGGTCCTAATGGCTGCATTTGCACTATAAAAGTAATAGACTGGATTACAAATTAACTAAATGGGCTGGGTTTGTACAACAAGCTAAGCTACACACACACACAAATGCACACACATCCCTAACAAAGAATAAAATTAACTGCATGTAGCCCATCATGTGAATGCAGATGATTAGCTGTTTTCACTAGTCTGGTTAAGCTGTTTCTGTGAATACACCCCAAAGTCCTTTCCCCATATCCAAAATATTTAGAACATCTTTCCTCCATCAACCTTTACCTTTAAGGTACTATTCAGAGCTCGGATTTTGTGAAGTTTCTCATTTACAGAGGGGTTTTTGCTCCTTTTGATAAAGGATTTCCTCAACTCTTTCTTAGTAGAAGGTCGCCGGTCCCCAATGGGAGATAAACTTGCTTGCTCTAAGGACTTGTACAATTTCTCCATTTCATCTACAGAACATTTGGTATGATCTGCATGGAAGATAAAAGAGAAGAAGTCTGTATAGATTACAGCTGAGCCACATTTTGTAAGTAAATCATGCTAGCTGAATGGGAGAATGCTACTTCTGGAGGTCTGGAGGAAATGAGAAAAAACAATATATGAACTATTTTGACATTCTCATCTATAGGTTGCTATGCTGACATATGAAGGATACTGAAAACAGGGCCCAGGCTCCACATGGGATGGCCAAAATTTACACATAGCAGTTAACAGATACGGTGCATTACTGATGGATATCTCTATTCCAGCAGCTTATTATAGAAATGACTGTAGCAGCTACTTTATAAGGAACATTTTCTCCAGCAATATAACAAAACATATGACTGTACCAGGTGAACTATTTTATTTTTAATAGCAATGATATAATACCGTGGTGCACCTCAAACATTTGTAACTGAATACTTCCTAACATATGTATTCATGAAGATATCTGAAGAATTTGTACATGCTTTTACATAATTTTGATTACCCCTAATAAATGTTCTCCCAGTGATAGATTCTGCATTTGCTTGGTTCCTTTTTTATATTTTACATTCATTTTATAGCATTATGCTAGTATAAACATCCCATTAATTGTCCTTGGATGAAGGCTAAATTTAGATTATTACTTTAGGCCAGTGCTGAAGAAAATGCATTGGACTCTAGCAGGGAAGTCTGTTACTACAGCCAACACGCTATGGTACCGCTTCTTTCTGACTCACCAGCTCATTAAATATGGCTCAGTTTGTTGTAGGAAAAATCCAATAGGTAAGCTATAGTTAGTTGACCAAGAGCCAATCTCTTTCTAAGGTAAATTTTACCTCCTCAGCTTGAATGAGAATGGGTAGAAAAACATGTCTGCATGATGCTAATTTGAACCTTTACTGAGCATCCACCCAAAACTAGCAGTTAAAGAACTGAGGAGGCAGTGATCTTTGGAACCGATATGGTCCCACTGTCTTTACTGCAGTATACTAAAGTTTTTTAGGCAGGTCTACTCTCTCATATAATCACCTTAATTTCTTTCAAAGATCTCTAGAGTCCCCCAAAAGGGAGTAGAAGGTACCAATATATTAAAACCTCCTTTTAGACTGGAATTCTTATAAAGATTTCACCAAAATCTAGTAAAATCAAAGTGACTCTGTTGGATCTCTGCACTTTGGAATGTCTTTCTTCTAGAAATTCAAGCAGCCACTTCCCTCCTGGCACTGTGCAAAATTATTAAAATAAACATTCCTCCAGCATGCTTTTAAACAGGATTGAGGGTTTCTAGTGACCATCTGAGGATTTCTAGACATCAGGTGACTTGGGACCAATATTTATCTCCACTGTTCCCTTTTGGCCTTCAGTAAGTACTTTTTTAAAAAATATAATTTTATTATTTAAAATACCAATTACAAAACACACAACCAATAATAACAAAAAGAAAACATAAAATAATTCAATCAAACAACCAAAACGTAACACATATAACTTTATAACTTAACCTCTACGTGCACCCATCACCCGTGGGACCTATAACCCTCCTTATCTCTTTACTTTTTATTATCACACATTTTATTATTAATAATTCTCAATAAGCCCTCTTCTCCAAAAAGATAATAAATATTGATCCGGTTTTACTCCCCTCCCTTTAACAAAAACATATTCCAAAAATTCACCCCATATAGCATCAAAGTCGTTCCTTTTCACCAAACCCTTTTTATATTTTAGTTCACATGTCCATTTATCATTGATAGCAATATTCTATACTTCTCTAAACCAATCTTCAAGCTCATACTCATAATCCACTTTTCATTTTTTAACTATTCTTAATCTTAAGGCAGTAACAAAAATTATCATCATCTCTTTCTTTTGCCACTCTCATTTCATATTTCCAAAATTGAACCATAATGCAATTTTTGGACTTATTTGCAAATTAATAGAGTATTTCATTAATCTCGGCAAAACCCTTTTCCCATTTTTTAAAAAATCTTTTCACATTCCCACCATAAATGTAAATAAGTCTCAATTTCTTTTTTACACCTCCAACAATGTTTTGAATTATTTCTATTATAGTGGTTTAGCATTATTGAAGTCATATACCATTTCCAAACTGTCTTACAGCAATTCTCTTTAATTCTAACAGACATATTTTTCATAATTCTTTGTTTCCACATTTTTGGCCATTCCTCTTCTGTAATATTAATACCTAAATCACTCTCCCAACTAAATTTCATTCCTTATTGTGCTAAATTGCATTCTATCAGTATTTTATAAATTTTACTTACTAACCCTTTTATTACATTTTCTGTACCATTCTGCTTTAACTGTAGTATTAATTCCTCATATTTTGTTAATTGTCTACATTTCCCATATTGTTTTACCCAATTCTTAGTCCATGACTCCAACTGCAATATATTATACCAAGATATTTTACTCTGTCCAGATATTCCCTTTATATCCTCTCTACTAGAAACTTTACTTAATCAATCCTTCAATCTTAATACTCACGCTCACTCCATATCTTTTATTAATCCTGCCTTAAGATTCTCTGGGAGAATCTCTGGTTTCTCTTCAGATTGTATAAATCTTTTGCCTTTCAGTAAGTACTTTTACCACTCCAGTGACACTAGGAAAATATTTTGGCCAGAATTTTTTTTTTCAAATGGAAGACCAGGATGATACCCCACATGGCTAGAGGAGCCTTCCTTAAATTCTTGATGTATTGAAGCACCACTCCCATTCTTCTGCATTTCAAGAAGCTTTTGTCTATCTTTCTTGAGTCCAGTGATTTCCAAAAATAAGGAGTCAGAACTGCCTAAAAAGTCATTCCGTACCAAGCATAGCTATCTCCTAAAGAGTCAGTAAAATATAGAGAGGCATGATTTGTCACAGAATGTATTTAACCTGACTTGCCTATAGCCAATCACTACAAAGGATCCATAAATATCTCAGGAAGGAGGATGTTATTGCTATCATGGAAAAATTGTAACAACATAAATAAGGTCCCATTCTGTTGTAGCTGTGTTTCATTTTTTATGGTTTCCTCTTTATTGTTACTAGTTTTTTAGCCTCCTGGTAAAATCAAGCACATGGGACTCCTATCAAATGAAAGAAAAATGACAGCAACTAGCTGTTGCTTCTGTCTACCTGTTCTTTAGATTAGAAGGGGATTTCTGGATTGAGGATACATATTCCAAACCTTGTTTATAGTTTCACACTCAAACAACATGCCTCAGGGAAATCTGATTATTTTTGCCTTGTGCTACTGCCTCGCTATTGTTTTCTTCTTTTAATAAAGATAATAAAATCAGTCTTGGCAGATTGATTTACCCTCTTTCTCTCTGGTCATTTTTCAGAGAGAGAGAGAGAGAGAGAGAGCTTCCACAGAGGGAAATAATAGAGGCCCCATAAATGTTTGCATGGATTAAAAAGCAGTTTGCGGGGTGAATTTTAAGTTAGAAAATGACCATTCAATAGTGTGTGAAACTCCTGTGACATTAGGACTTCATTCCCTCCTTCTTGAAAGGCTTCTAAAAATCATTTACATCTTCTACTTTCAGAAGAAAAAATGCAAATGATTCTATTCTATTCTAAAGCTTCCCAAAGAATAAACATCTATCAGGATTTTGTTATCTCTTGCTTAGAAATATAGTAAACCCTCAGTTTAAACAGACTATTCAGAAGGAAGAAGTGTACATTAATCATGAATGTCCATTAAATCCCTGATTGATGTACATTGTCTGTACTGCTTTGGATACAATGCAATTATTCATTATTTTGACTTGATGTCTAGAGGAAAAGTTTGTCTGTTATATTTGAAGTCTGCTAAACCAAGTTATTTTTAAATCAAGGATGTTGTCTATATAGAAAATATTATACTGTGGTAGGAATTTCAATGAATTTGGTATCTTAAAGACTTGTTAAATTGATAGCAGAAATGCAGCTGTGTGGTAGAAGCAGCATCTTATTTACATAGACTGGAGATATGAAGTAATACATGTATGTGATTAGTCTATATAGAAAAAAAACCCTTAAAATTTTAATATTTACCATCACTCAGGAGATGTATTAATAAACGAAATCTAGGGCAACACACAAACAGTAGCTTTCTTCCCACCTCTCCCCCAATTAAGATAATCAGTCTGGGCAACCGAAGCAGTTTTGGTGCTTTATCTTGGTCTAAAAACAAAGCAAAATGGACCTTGATCATTGGCTTCTTCCAAGCATATCTGTCCATCCAACTACAGATGTGCTTGGAAAAAGCAAGTAATCAAAATCTATTTCAGTTTAGCTTCAGGTCTGAATAAGCACCAGGTCCTCAGAATTCAAGGAGAACACCTTCTTTCCAGATAATGGGCATAACTCCTTACTTAACTCAGAAGCCAAAGGATTTGGATCCTGGCTGGATTGCAATATATGTGAAGGCTATTTTTCAAAATGATTGGAAAACATCCATTGGTATAATATACAGTTACCTGGATTTTGAAAGTATAGGAGTATTGGACTCTGTTTCATTAGAGTTCAGACAATTCTATTGGATGCCTGCCTGCTTCCAACCAGAGAAGAATTTTTCAGCTGTGATGACTCAGATATTAAATCACCTCCTGGGAAGCTTTGCCCAACACTTTTCTTCAAGCAAAATAATGTGTATTCTTGGAAATGTTTGTTTATTTTTATTTCAGTATCTATCTTGTCTTCCTACCTGCATGGTACTTTTAGCATTTCTAATCCTCACCAGGGCTTTCTCTTTTATCTGCCAGCTGTTTTACTGTGTTTTCACACCATGACATTTTATTTTTGTAAACCAATTTTTATTTTAAAAATTGATTAAAAGAGGAAGTGGGAGACATACCAGAATAATGCATATGGTTGCTTTCTGCTTTACTCACCTTTACTTAGATTTGTTGATGTTATTTTTCCAGATACAGCTAAGTTATTATTGGCATTACCTAATGAAGATTTATCTTCATTCAGTGAAATCTGAAAGTTTTCTTTGGATTTGATGGTACCGCTTTCCACTGTTTTGTTACAGTCTGTCAACAGGCAATCAGTATCTGCAGAGTCACCAGAGGCAGCTGGAGGTTGATTGTCCACTTCTCCTTGAGCAGAAGAGCTGTTAATTAAGTCAAGCCATGACTGTCTCTCAGAATGGAATAGGTTGCACAGTGAGGAAGGAGAGGACCCTTGGGATTTCATCGTGCTGCTGTCTGTGGAGGACAAGGAATGTGGTACTTGACTTAATACATGTGATGCTGAGGAAAGGTCTTGTTGGGCCTGTTTTCCAGAATAATTAAAAGAAATAAAAGGGAAAAGATCACATTATTGTTATTGTTATTACCAAGAATCAACGAATTCACTATCATACAGCAACTTGTGTAGCTAACTGGCTGGAACTTAGGACTACTCTCATTTCTGAGTGACTGGTTCTCATCTTTGTTAAGCCTTGAGGGTCCTCCTGCAGATAGCTGTAGTCTGTTGCCTCAACTGGGCTACCCCCCTAGAGCAGTTCTGAGACAGAAAACACATGAACACTACAATGCAAATCCTGAACTAGGCTTAACACATTTTACAAACAAAGAAAAAAAAAAACCCATCCCTAGAAAATGAACAAAAACTTCCAGCCTCACTTACAGTACATGTCTGATGTGGCTCCATGCATTTTGACCCAGAAAGACCTTCATCTCTCTGCCCCCTTGTTAAGGGTAGGCCCTATCCATGAATTGGTTGCCCACCATTGCTTTACACTGCTGTTGACCCTTCATTTTTAGAGGGCACACTGAAGTTTGGGTCTAGAGTTTCCACCAGAAGTGCTTTGCTCATAGGAAAAATGATTTTTATTGGTATATCTTTCCCAAGCAAAGACAAGGATCACATCTTCCCCTGGTAGGAAGTACAGACTTTTTTTTATTATAAAATGGAAAAAGGTGTTTAATTAGATATACTTTTTTCTATGACTGCCTTGCATAGACAAGTGTGCATGTGTGCATGTGGGCACACATGTGTATGTATGCATGTAAGTGCATGTGGGTGCGCACGTGCACCTGTCCTCTGCCAGAGAATTGAACTGGGTTGGAGGCAGTTGAAAATGATTACCTTGTCTCACTAAAACAGCAGAAAAACATTAGGAGAAAATGCTGGTAATCGCATGGCCCTCTGTTCTAATAACGTAATACCTTATTTGATATTTGCAAACTTGACAGGACTAGAACCTGTATGAGCCAGGCATTCCTCCACCCCCCAGCCCAAGGACATTAATTATATGTAAAATACCTCACTGGTGAATATTTAGAAGTTGTGGTTTGGGGATAACAGCTATAAACTGGGCTGTCTGAATCACATGGAACCATTGTTCACTGAGGCTACTGAAATCATTTTAATCCTCAAAGCTTTCAGTAGAGCCTGTACGCCATGGGTCTGCAGTCTCAGATACATTAGCTTTATTTTTTAAAAGCCATAGAGATTTCAAACAGCATTTCTCTCTCGCTGGAACTAGAATGATCATGTGCAGAGTCCAGAAGATTATTTTTTGAAAGGCTTGTTCTCTAAATCAAGAAGAAGCCTGTCTGCAGTGCTTTTGGTAAGTTCTTTATACTACTGCTAGCTAAAATATTCTTTGCACAGGGCCTCTTTGTTCTGTCACATACCCCAGTGTTTCTCAACCTCAGCAACTTTGAGATGTGTGGACCTCAACTCCCAGAATTCCCCAGCCAGCATACTGGCTGGGGAATTCTGGGAGTCAGAGTCTACACATCATAAAACTGTTGAGGTTGAGAAACACTGCCATTCTCAATAGTGCAACAGGATCCTAATGAAGAGATTCAGGGCCATTCCCCAAGTCTTTGCAGATTCATTTTGGATGCTAACAAGCTGGGTATCTTCTCCAGAAGCACAACCCAAACAGATTTACTATATTTCCTTGGTAGCTGGAGAATGGTAGAAACTCTGCCTCTGCCAACCTTCTGGCTCCCAGCATATCTTGTCTCCTCTTCAAATGAAGATGCCATTTTTCTGTTACTTTCCTGACACTCTGAGGGAATGGCTGCATCCCAGTCCCTAACATGTCCTTCTGTTTTTGTCTTTTTCTTCCCCGGGAAAAGAAAACATGGTGAAGAAAGCGTACAGAAAGAGAGCTGCCCTTGCTAATGGCTCTCTTAAATATTCCTCCATGGACCAGCTGAAGGGAAGATCAGCAGGAGCAGGGACATTCAAGCACAACAGAAAAACAACAACAACACTCATTATTGTTGGAGTGGGGGAAGCAATGCAAAATCAGCAGCTTTGTGAAATGGAATTCAGTGTGGTGTGGTGCTTAGAGTTCTGTGCTGGACACAGCCATTGCAGTCCATGAAATTCATGAAGTGCATCTGGCGTTTTCTTTCTTTTTTTCTTTTAATTCTTTGATCAATAAACCAAATAGATGTAAGGCAAGAAGACCACGGTGTGCATGTGTGAAGGTCCTTTAAACCTTTTCACTCAATTCCTTGCATCCCACTGTGCAAGGTTTTTTAAAAAGTCAACAAGGCAACCCTGACATGTGATCAAAGCTCCACCTTTTTTATGCATAACACTTTGATTGCACCATCATGACCACCATCTTGATTTTTTAAATGCATTTTAATATTATAAACTGCCTGGAGGGGGACTGCATGACAGGTGGTATAAAATGTTTAAAATAAATGATTCTTTAAAAGGAAACTAAAACCCTAGTGATTTGCTTTACATTTATTTTGTCACATGACTGATTTTAAATGGAATAAACAATTCACAACTCTTTCTACAGATTGCTTATCTTAGAGGCATCTTCTAACTGTACAGGGTGACATTTGGACAAGCCATTTAGCAAATGGAAGCAAGTTAATTACTATAATTCATACCAAATCAGACAGCAGCAATTGATCTGAATATGGAGGGGGTGGTGTTTCTGCATTTATTTCTGGATCTTCATGCTCACTTTCACTATAGCATTCTGAAACAAGATTGTAACCATTAAAAATGTGGCAGACGTTCTATTTAATGCCCTGTAAAATAAAGCGTATTTTCATGGTGACTTTAACTGAAAGCAGAACATACTGGTTTCTGAACCAATCATGCAGAAAGGGAATTTTATTTTATTTTATTTATTTATTTTTGCCATTCCTAAAGAGCTACGTCTTTTTTTTTTTTCCTTCCTACCTCCAGGAAAGAAAAGAAAAGAAAAAGAAAAGTTCTCCACATGTGGAGTCCTTGGTGCTCTCTGAGCCTTGTTGTTTTCTTGCAGACGTTTCATTGCCAGCCTAGGCAACATCTTCAGTGCAAAGAGGGAGTGGGCCTTGAGAACAACACTCCTACCAACACAAGCAGGGCAAGCCACAGTATATAAACTGAGAGCAAGGCCCATTCCCACTTTGCACTGAAGATGTTGCCTAGGCTGGCAATGAAACGTCTGCAAGAAAACAAGGCTCAGAGAGCACCAAGGACTCCACAGTGCAACTCTGAGTTACAAATATTTGTTTCAATTAGTTCTCCACATGTATAAAGCCTTCTGTTGCAAGAAACAGCAAAAGAGGTATATTATTGTTCGGGAAGGCCATACAAAAGTCATTCTACAGGAGCAAATGAAATCCTCGTGTATATTACCTTTCTAAAGAAAGGTTCTGTAATCACCAGAAACACTGGGATCACATCTCTCAGCATCCTTAGTATGACTTAGCATTGCTGGCTAGGAATTCTGGGAGTCATAGTTTCAACCCCTTTGGAAGGTAACCATTGAGGAAAAGTCCTCTCCAGTAGAACTAAAACAAAAACAAAACCCTTGGCCAGCTGATTAATAGCAAAGTAAATGGTAGGCCTAGAGGATTATAGCTAGGAATGCCAAAAGATAAGCATGAGGAAATCAATTTAGATCATATTTTCGGTTCCAGTCTGATCATATGTTCAGTCTAGATTGGACTAGATTCATATAAACCTTAGTAAATAGAAGAAAGGAAGGACCTTCTACGTTTATATCATTGGCAAAATCACGCATCTTAGCCAGACTCGAATTACTGTTAATCTATACTATATGATCATGGTCAAATTAATGATAATCTGATTCCATCCCGCTTTCACTTTGTTCCTTCTACATATGGATTCCTCTTTCAAATGGTTTCTTTTTTTACTCAACTTGTTCGTTTCTTTAAGTAACTGAGGCATATTATTTTTTCAGTTCCACCTTTACTATGGCTTGCTAGATTTAATGTCCTCCTCTGCTCTTGCTTTGTTAGAATAGATTATTAGTGTGATGGTTTACACTGAAAATATGAAAAAACAAAGCTATGGATATCTAGGGGTAGCTATGGAGGGGGTCAAAAAAGTCAAGATGGTGGCTTTGACCACATCATCAAAGCCCTGCCCCTTTTTACACATGCTACTTGTGCCACACGCATAAAAAGAGTTGGGTCTTCAATTGTACAATCATAGATGCCATCTTGGTTTTTTTACACCCCATCCTGGTACACATTGGAAGACAATGAGCCTTTTAAAAATATATATATAGTGCAACAAAAGATTAGCATCACCTCATCGAAGCCCAAAATTAAACTGCACCCATGCTTTAAATTAAATGAGATTAACGAACTACACCAGCCATCCTGACCAAATTCCACAAAAAACAAAGTTTAGTAGGAATAGCATAAATATCTTTCGTATTCTTCAAATCAGTTGCATGATTGCAATGATCTATTAAAATCATTGGGGAACAGTCAAGCAATCAGGAGTGAACAGGGTTAGGCACAGAGTAATATTTTTCTTTATGTTTTGTGTTCTCTTAACAAATACCTTATTTATTCATGTGTTTATTTACTTTATTTTACACTTTATATATAAATAATTTGCATCTCTCCTTTGCACAGTTTGATCGCTTGGAGACTCTTTTAAAAATAAATATGATTAACATTATTTTTTCCTATAATATAAAGATTCTGATTACCTGCAAGAATGGTACAGACCTGCCTTCACTAACTTGGCGCCCCTCAAATATTTTGCCACGCTAGCTAGTGCTTATGGATAATGAGAGCTGGAATCCATGTACAGTAACTGGGGACACCAATCAAGGAAAACACCTAGATTGTGGTTCCCTTCCTCGTGTTGCAATATTAGGCCCTTCATACTCTGCCTAACAACTCACAATAATGTAGAGACTGATTAATTTCTTCTCTGGCCAAAACTGTTCTCTTTTTGAAAATTACTGCTTGCATTTTGAAGAAGCAAAAGCCAGCAGGCAGGGACAGATTGAATTTATCAGGCCATCAGTGATACTGACACTTATCAAGACCACGCCCAGAGGTCCAGTATGTCATTCCTTTTCATCATTGGTTTCAGATCAGACCCAGGAAGGAAATGAAATTTTGCTAGGTGCTGATGTTAGGCTGAGACAAGCCCATCAATGTGACTGAACTAGTTAATTTTGCTTCTTTTACTGGAATGGGGGTGACCTGTATTAATGTTACTACAACTCAAAAAAAGACACAGAAAATTGACCAAACAAAAGGCAAACCCACAACCCCTTTTCCAGCTCTTGTTCGGCCACCATAAAGGAGAGGTTTCTTACTGTGAATACAGTGACAGAATACTATTATTAGAAAAAGAGCAACTGAAAGGATGATGTGTTCTCACAACTAGGTCACTGACAAACCTGTGAATGATTTGCACAATGCACAAAGCTGAGTCAGTTTTACAGTTGCTCTGATTGGTTAATTGGGCGCAATGTATTGTGTGAACCCAGAACATTAATTCAGTAGTTAGATTAAATGTGTTTCGAGTAAGCAGTTGGTAAGTACAAATAGCTGTGCAGCCTATTCTTAAATCACATTGTCAGCTTTTTAAATATCTGGACTACTGTACTGCTTGGGTGGGGGGAGGCTTTGTATAGATTTCATATCAAAGGGACCCTATGGCTCCAGTGCAAGTATCCCTCATCATTAAGCATATTGGCTAGGGCTATTGAGAGGTTTGATTCAGCAATAGTTCGTAGCCATGAGACACCCAATGTTTTGTGCATCTTCTGCTCAGATCGGTTAAATAGGTAGAATGGCAAAAGCTTTGATTAACAATGAAAAAACTGGTACATTTTTAAACAGCCTACATTTTAAACCTTTTCATTGCTGAATCTGTTCTGTGCCATTTGCAAAATCCTCACCCTGTGATTTAAAAAAGGACACTACACAACTATTCATATAAAGTTTAGTGTTATTTGCCCATAAAATATGCAGTCTGCATATTTTAAATGAGCATTTTGTGCTCGCTTGATCCTAACTTATGAATTTTTGTACACATTTTAATCTAAAATGTGCATGCTTATATGTGTTTTTGTGTGTTTTTTGACCTGATATCACAGTGTGAAAACTGAAGGATAAATGCTACATTCTCTGTGCTGGAACAGGAAATAGAAATCAGGTCAGATTGTTTAAGAATGCACACCAAACCAAGTCCTCCCACATCCCAAAACTAAGCTGAAGGAGAAAACCCCTCCCTATCGTGCAAAATGTTATTTTGGAAATTATTGCAATACTGTCCACAGGTCATAAGTGTTACCTAGATTAAATCCTTCCTCAAGAGTCATCCTGGTCTAATCAAATACTTAAACTCCCTATTATTTTTATCCGAATAAAAGTCTTCAGGTACAAAAGCACAAAGAGATTCCTTGTAAAAAGTTGACATTTGAACCTACCTTCTTCATTCTTTTTATTAGCCTGTTTGTCTAGGACTGCCACACCTAATTGATTTAGCCATCTGAAATTTAAAATGGACATATATTTGAATGGAATGTCATGTCTAGTCTGTCTTAGAACAGATGTAAACTAATACGCATTAACTTAAACTGATAACTTACCGAACAGTGTATTAAAGTAAACTGTATCAAATCTACCAAGCAGATATAATCCCTCTTAGAGATCTTCACTCAAATGGAAATAGCAGAAGATATTTATTTGTACTTCCACAGCTGTATATCTTAAAACAAACCTTCAAGTATAGGTTACATTCAATTTCTTATTTGCCGTCATGCACAGATAGCTGTTTTCAGGATATAGCATTCTATCAGGAGGAATCTCTCTGCCAGTTGTATGCTATACAATAGGATAAAGGCAAAGATGGCCTTCAGTCAAGCACAACTCCTGGTGGCTTCAGAGATAGAACTGTGCAGTTTTCTTGACAACAGGTTTCCCACAACTTTCTTTGGGGACATTATTTAAATTCCCAGCCTAGGCTGCAGCCCTGGATTCCCTGGCAGTCTGGAATCCAGATACTATCCAAGCCCCACCCAGCTTTGCACCCAAGCTCTGCTTCCTGACAATGCTGTCCAAGTGCTGCCACCTATGGAAACATATGAAGAAAATTCAGAGGTGAAGGATACTGTATAAATGGAGTAATGCAGTGATAGCCCTTCTAGCCTGCACCTCTGATGCAGTCTAACTGGTCCTAACTCCTCCCTGAAGCCTTGTCTCTTGGGTCAGGGGAGGGGCAAGAAAAGGAGGCCCCACTGGAACATTAAGGAGTGGGTGATAGCTCTCCATCACTAGCCCCATTTCCAAGTATGGTGGGAAAATGGCTCCTTCTTCACAACTCAGATGTTTCCTGAACTGAATGGAAGACTGAAAGGTAAAGTTTAACCTTCCCTGTTTGCAATCTTCCTGCATACATATTACTCAGAAACTGTTGAGCCATAGCAAAGATGGAGTTGAATACATTTGCATGGATCAGTGAATGAGAAAGAGAAGTAATGTCTTTACTGATTTTACATTCAGCCACGAAGATATGTGATCAGGAAGTTATGGAGTGCAATGGCAGAAAAAAGATGGACATCTTTTAGACTAATGTCTTTGGCAACAGTCTACATAGAAATAATAATCAAACAACTGTTCAGTTAATCAGCTGAAAAAGATAGAAGTTGGGCATTTCCTTTTACTTACATATTCATTTCTTCCACATTTTCTGCTGCAAAATAGAATGTCTTGATATATGGATGGGTGATCTTCATAGCACTTCCGAAACAAATAAAAATATATATGGAAAATATTAGACTTTCTAAAAGTGAGGCTGAATGAAAGAATCAAAAGCATTTCAAATGCAGTGAAATATCCCTGAAACCTAGTTCCATATGGTATTCCAGAAGACTATCATGATCATGGGGAAAAAAATAACCAGTTAGTCCAAGGGGGTTAAGAACCAGCTTTCAAGATAACTCAGGCAATCTCAGTCTCATATCTCACCTTAAACCCATACTGTCAAGAGCTGAAAGCAACCACTAAACTAGGAAAAGCTTATGTATAAGCTCTAATAAATGCAGTGAAAGACAAAGCTTTGGGAAGTCTGTCATACTGCAGTATTAAGTGCCATCCTTTTTTTCTGTATGCAAAATAAAGCAATTTCATGGATTTGCAATCCTATTTAAGTAGCGTTTGATCCCAACTTCTGCTTTATACTTCATAATATATTGTATTAGTTTGAAATTTAGCTGTGTTGCAGTCCAGTGGAGGTACAACTGCTGCTTCCATCCCCTGCTGGAGAGTTTTAGAGAAACTTCTTTGGAAATAAGCTGTTTTGTTGGGTAGATGAAGCACTGATGTGATCCAGCAATGCGCTGACTCTGATTGTGAACTGTAACTTCAAAATAATTTGTAACTTTCCCGAAGACTGAGACAGCATAATAGACTTACTGTTTTTTCTTGCATTCTGTTGCTCGATCCACTGTGAAGTTTGGAAGGTTGAGGAATCCTTCTGCTTTCTCTGCCTAGTGGAAGAAACCAACAGAACATTAATGTATGCCATGTTGATCAAAACTGGACATTGGAAATGGATTGAATTTCATGTCACCATTCACATTACAGAAAGGATCATTTTAGCTACTTGAGCTAAATGGTAAACCATAGTATAATGTAAGGAACTATTACTAGCATTGTGTAACAAATAGGGGAAGAAATATTAGGGCCTTTGCTTCCTGCAATCTTACACTCAGATGTTTAGCAGTTATTTCACTGGACCACACAGTGGTTTCTTTTCTCTCACTAGCTCATAGGATTCTGGACAGCTGTAAAATCCAAACTAACAGTGTACTCTGCTTATAGAACTGCAGTAATTCAGATCAATTAATATGTAAGTAAAACAAACATGGACAAGCAAACAAATACTGTATGAAGTCACCATGGTTGTAGATGAGCACATCATTAAATAGCTGAGTTCCTAGATGTAAGACAGTGGAGCCACCCCTACTATCAGAGAGCTGCTGAGTCATCTGCTTCTAAGACATTTCTGGTGACTGTATTATTGGTGATTGATATACCATTGGTTGTGTGTCTTTCTAGTGGAAGGTGCAGGAATAATTCTCATTCCCAAATTTTACATCACAATATCCCATAAAACTCATGCCTCCAGAAATAAAACTAGTGAATTTTTGTACTTAACGAAAGTTACATTTCTCACATAGATGGCACCAAGTAAGAAGCCTGCAAGGTTTTAGAAAGATCAGTTCACTGGTTTTTATTGTCTTCAAATGCAAATGGAGTATGAGTCAGCTGCCCATTCCTTCGCCAAAAGTGTTGGCAAACAAAAGTTAAGAGAAACTGATTCAGGGGCTAATGAACTAAACACAATTTAATGTCTTTTGTGCAGTCTGTTGAACTGTCACTCTGTCACTATTGTCAATTAGGGAAGGAAGGAAGGATGGATATGGAACAAGCACTGGTAGAAACAGAAGAACTCAAACAAGTAGCACTTCTCATAATACAGATTCAATAAAACCTTTTTATTTCCCCACTTTTGTGAGAATTACTAGCAGGAAGCTAATATAACAGGCAATCCCCCAAAGCAGGACTGTTGGAGACTCTTGGTAAACCATTTACTGTGGTTAGAAAGTAGATCCATCAGTAACAAAACTATCTCCCTCCTTGTCTAATTGGGGAGTTTTTGCTGATATAAAGAGCTTTGGAGGAGATGCGCCATTGCAGATACCCTTGCTTTGGTTGCACAATCTGGTTCACCAGATCAGCTAAACGCCTATCAGATGCATAAAATAAAGTGAAAAATAAAAGTTATCCCTATCTCCATTACTTTACAAATTCTAAATCACTAACAACACTTGAGGAGGATTCAGATTCATGTTTGTGGTTTTTTTAAAAGGATCTCTTTAATTTGGGTTTCCCAACTCTCTGGAAAAGGCTCTAATGCTGGGAAAGGTGGAAGGAAAGAAGAAGAGGATGACCAGCAACAAGGTGGATGGACTCAGTTACAGTGACGATGGGTGCCCTGTTCAGAGACTTAAAAGAACAGGCTAGGGATAGATTGTCATGGAGAAAATCTATCTATGTAGTCACTAGGAGTTGAAAACAACTTGATAGCACATAATCAAGCAATCAGTCAATCTTCAAATCTGTCTGAATCTGCACAGTTCATTTCAGGATTCACTGGAATGCAAAGTAGACCCCTACTTGCTAACAAACCTGTGTGGTCCAATGAGAATTGACCCTCATATAATTGGCAAATATGCTTGGAAAGGGCAAAATGTAGGCTGAATTAATTTTAAAGCTTAATTTATATTATCTGGGAGCTTACTGATAGACTGGGAGATACACTGCACCAATCTGCTGTTGCTAAGTTACATTTTCCCAGAATCTCTGGGCAACAAAAGATATTGTTCAAAGATAAACAGCATTCTTCCTTCATAAAAGTGTAACTTCCCATCCCGCAGAAGGATGAAGTATGCATGGCAGGCCAAGCAATGGAAGGATGAACAAAGTTTCTGTGAATAAATATCTGCCTCCACAAACAGATCAGTGCCTAAAATGTCTGTTTATAACTTAAGCCATGCATTTTAATAAGAGAAGTGAGGACAGGACTGCCCTGAGCCCTCCACAAAATGGTGAAGGTCAGCACCACCATGTTCTAAAAACCTCAGAAAATAGTGGGTGCCTGGTTGCAATTACAACTTCTGCTTGCAGAGGAAGCTTTTGATCTTCAGAACTGAAGCTGAGGTCAGTAGGCAGTCATTTCAAGAGGGAGACATAAAAACAGCCTTGTGGTGTTTATATCCAGTGCACTCTTTCCAACAGAAGTTACCTGGAGTTTACAGGAAAGTCCCAAGAAAGATAACCTTGTTTGGTTCAGGGCCAGCAAATGCTGCTCAGATGCATACCCCCATCTGTACACAAAAGTTATATCTGGCCAACATGGCTAGGACACAGTGCCCAGCCTTCCTTAGCCAAGATAGCTTGGGCTCTAGCTGTCACCATCTCTGATAACTAAAAACAATGGAATCTAACACCTCTGCATGGCACTGGGTTCAGGAAAACACTCTCATCAGTGGAGCTATCTTCATTGGTCAAAGACATGTTGGAAGCATTAGAGCATTTCACCTGGCAGTGGTACAAAGGAAGTGAATGCATGCACAGGACTTGTCTTTGCTTGGCAGTTAACTGACTGTTTCCATCTGGAAGTGAAACCTGAATCATAATTTCTGTTCAAAGTACTACAAATATTTTCTTGGTCCTGAGGTATGGGGTCTTCCACTGACAACCAGCCATGGAGAAACACTTTCCTTTGCACAGATAATAAACCTCTCTCCCTTATACATAAGAGATCATCATATGATTGTAAGGTTATTTAACCCTGAGTCCTTATTTTATGCAGGGTTTAGAAAGCCACATGACAGAAGAAATCCACTGTTTTCCACTATGTGGTTGTAAGGTGGGAGAGAAGGGGATTCTGCACATGCAACTTATGGTTAAGCACCTGGAGCACCACATGTTTCAACTTATAAGAGCATTTCTTAACTACGATGGCTGATCTTTCATTTGCACCTTATCCAAAGAAAACTGCTTGTGAAGTAAAAAAGAGCAAGGCTTCAATTGCTGATCTGACCCACTGGAGGATTTCTATTTGCACAGTTCTGCCTAGCCTTCATGATCAGCCAAAATTCAGTTGTCAAGATCTCTCTTTTCTTCCTTCCTAAAAGTATATCAGTAAGGATAAGAGATGATTAAGACTGCCCTTGACTGCAGTTTTAGTCTGGTCATCCACAACACCTCCTGGGGGAAATGTTAAATAATCCATTCTTCGGTTCCAAACTTTCAGAGATTGTAGAGGAGACATAATGGGATAAAAATAAATAAATATAAATATAAATATAAATATAAATATGGCCTTCTGGAGGAATCTGAAGACCTGGCTCTGCCACCTAGCTTGGGTTGGGGAGGGGAGTCATCTTGTTTGGGGATGGTTAGTGCCCTAGAGTGCTCGTCACATACAAGGACTGAGTTACCACCTGCCATCTGGATTCTATTTTTATCTATAATTATTGTTTACTTGTCACTGTCTTTTTAGATACTGTATTTTTAGATATTGTAATTTTATTGTATATTTATTGTTTTATTGATTATTGCTGTAAACCGCCCAGAGTCCCTCTGGTGGGAGGAGATGGGCGGTGACAAATTTGATAAATAAATAAATGTTAGCCAGAAAGAGAACACACAGCTTTCATTTATTTATTGATTTAATCACATTTGTATAGCCGCCCATCCCACATAGTAACTCTGGGCGGTATACATAATAATAAACTGAATATATAAAAACCATTAAAGCAACCGCTTTGAATTTCAAAAAATAAAAAAGATAAAAACAAATAAAAAACAAAATGGTGGCAAAATATCCCGAGAGTGCTTTCCATTAACTGTCATACAGTCATCTAGCAGGTTTCACTCTATCAATGGATCCCCAAGCTAGTTGACAAAACCATGTTTTAAGGGCCTTCCAGAAGGCCACGGGTTGGGACCAGCCTGATAGAGGTGTAGAGAGGGAATAATTAGGCTCTGTAGGTATTCTGATATATTCCAGTCAAAACATCCTCCCTTTCCTACCTCACAAACTGAAAACTGGGAGCATGGATAGGACTGACTGCAAAGAAGTAAGGTGCGAAAGAAATGCATGCTTCTCTTCCTACAAGTCTCAAATTTCTCTCTGGCTGTTGGCTGACAGGAGTTCAGTTTACTTACACATTTTTCATCAGAAACAGAAAACACCACTAACTCTGTCAGAAAACAGTGTCTTTCCCACCATAGTTGAACTGCCTCATACATGACACCCAAATGCACCAGATGTATATGTTGTTGAATTTTAGGCAGGACTTCATCCTAAGGAAGCAAGATTTTTATTTTGATTTATTTATAGAAATGAAGAGATTGACATTCTTACCAGTTGATTGCTGTACCAGTATAAAGATGAAGCCTTCAGGACACACCAAAACTTTTTCCATTTGTTGCCAATAAAGCCTCCTTTTTCCTTTTTTTTATACAGCCAGCCCTGACAATCAGCTAGCCCGAGATCCTTACACGAGATCCTTCGGCGACTCATGGTGTAAAAACCTGTGAAATTAGAAGTAAATGTCACTTTTTAAAAGACAAAAAAGCAGAATACTATTTTTTTCTTTTAAATGTGTCCCAGGATTTTCACAACGTGAATAGTTCACAAAGTTAAATTAGTGAAAGTAAAGCTTTTGCAAAATCCCTCAGAATGAGAAATGCATTTCCAGTGAAAATCAGCTACTAGTTATTACTCTTAGAGATATCTCCAGCAAGCATTAATATGTGGCTAAAATATCCTTCAAAGCTGATTTGACAAAGCCTCAAAATTATTTGTCACAGCAGATAAGCCATTTGTCTTGTGTCCTCTCTCTCTTTCACACACACACCAGCGCACACACATACACCATTATTGACATACCAAAGCAGTTCAGTCCAAATGAAGAGTATGTCATTGTTTTCCACTCTCAGTCAAGGCAGAAATTGAACAGAATAAGATATAGCAGCAGCCACCACCACAAAGCTGAATCTAAAAACCCTCTGTTTCCCACAGGAAAGATATCAATGTAAACAAAAAGAGGAACAAAGCAGACTCGGTACCTTGATTCTTCTTCCTTGTCTTCTGACGCAAAGGAATCTGCAAGGCACGCAGAAAGGAAAGAAAAGAGGAAATTTCAATTTGTGTTGTAACATTTGCAGAAAACAGAGGAGGAGGAGACAGAGGTAGAGCTTGCCATAGAATGCAGTCTTTCAAACAGGCTCGCCATACAGCTAATGGGAAAGCCAGGAGCTGAAGCATAAAATGCTGTAATTAAAATTGATTCATGTGGAGCTCCTGGAGAAAAGTACTGCGCTCTACTGTCTCTTTCAGTACAGCTTCCTGTTTCACACCTGCAGCAAGCTAGTCTGTGTGAGGGTAGCTCGATACAGGAACACAAACCAAAAGCAACCATCCGAAAATGAAGCTTCGCAGCTTTAGATTGGCCCCCTGATATTCAAAGGGTAAAAACAAACACAATGAGAATGCATGTCCAGGACTCAACGGTATGTAAAGGATGAAAACCTGCATACCCCACGTGGCATAACCACCACTGATGTGTGCATCACTCAGCAGCCATCCCCATGGCAGAATCTGCAAACAGCAAAGAATCAGGGGAAGGAGAGACTCAACCTATATTTTTGTCACTACTGTAGTTCATAGCTCAACATAGCCATGTTAATCCTAGTAAAATCAGTGAGACTTAAATATCAAGGTTCAACCAACAAATATCACCCAGTGAGTTCTCCCTTAAGGACTTAAACATATGAATCATCTCAAGTAGAAGTATTGTGGTTATGGTGATGGTGTTTTTGTAGTTCCTGAACTGGAATGATCTTTCACTCATTGGTGTCACACAGCTGGCCATTCACATATTTCATAAAAGTCACCACGCAAGGCTATAAGTTCTTTGTTCAACCCTGGCAATAAAGGGCCATACTTTAGTATCTCAGTTCACCACAGCAAGTTCTCCTTGTCTTAGTTAGGAGTGAACTTTTAAAAGGTCCACACAGATGGGTATTTTTTGCAAGTGATTTCCCCCTATCATAATGCATTTTATATCAGCAATTTCCTGTAATGTATGCACCATGTGTTTTAACTTGAGAAAGACTGGATACAGTATTGGCGCTCCTTGTCTCTGGGTTTAAGGTCCTGCAAATTCAGTAACATTGATAAAAATCCACAAGAACAAACTTATCATCAGTCCTTACATAAAATAATACAGTGTAGGTAAAACGTGGGGAAAGATCATGGAAAAAGTAAGGCAAAACTGTCTTCACAAAGGTAAGGGCTTCAGAAAGGACATCCAGTTGTAGTTCAATTGGGTTTGATATCCAGTGATCTTCCTATCAGAGCAGGAAAAGTGACCTTTATTCTTGGACTGCCTTCCAAAAATAATTTGCTTTCCTCCCCTATTGTCCATTCTGGGTTTCCTCCCACATCATTCATTCATAGCCAGACCACCATTTCCCATTCTTATGTGCGTACTACACCAGTTCTCACTTATATATTAGCCTGACCACAGCTTAAGATATGATGGAGAGGCCATGCTTGGTGGCGTAATTAGTGAGGAAAAGAGAAGGACCTTCTCGTTGGTCATACCTAAACTATGGAGCTTTTGCCTCAGATATAACTGGCACTCTCTCTGGTTATCTGATTTTACTGTCCTGATTAAGCCCTCAAGTATTACAAATTTTACTGGAGTTTTAAAACAGAAAGGCAATATCGACATCTTGCAGAGTTCAATTAGCATGTTTCATAAGTAAGTTAAAAGTTCAGCTGCAGTAAGTGAGACAGAAACATCAGTGGTTTGAGACAGTTCTGCCTGAACGGAAGCCTAAGAGGAAGATTTAGAATCCGTGCAGGTAAATATGTTAAACTTGAATGTATTGTTCTCACTAGCTGGACCCTAACGTACACTTCTGAGACCTTTCTTCACAGCTCCCTACCTAGTGAGGCAAGGTGAGTGGCCACAAGGGAAGAACTTGTTCAGTAGTGATTCCTCCCCACGCCTACCAACCTGTGAACCGGCCTCCCAGAGAGGATTGTTGGACACCTTTCTGATATCAGCTGAAGACCTTTTTAATCTACAAGGCATTTTAAGAAACCTTACTAAGCATAGCAACTATTATTTTCCTGGTAGTTTTATTATTATTTTATCTAATATTGTTATTACTATTGTTTTGTTTTATATTGATTTGTTTTACTTTTCTTTCTTTTCTTCTACATACTTGTATGTTATTCAGGGAACTGTAATCAACCAACCAACAAACAAATAAATAAAAGCTGAGCAGAAACGCGTAGACTTTCTGAAAGTGTAATCTTTCCTCAGAATCAAAGTGCTAGAATAGAGGCAGGAGGTGGTACTGGGCCAGTCCAGAATGGAGGTACAGAGCCAGTCCATGGCATTTCAAATGATGAATGGTCAAAAGATTTGGGCAATCTTTTTGGCCTGGGGTGCACATGGGTGATCAATCTCATGGACAGGGCCAAAATGTTCCAATCCCTTTTTGTATTTGGTGGGGATTTTAAGGGGCAAAATGAGTGTCTTAAAAAAATGTAAGGCATTCATTTTGCTCCTTAAGTGCCCCAAAAGAAGAAAAACTATTTGGAAAGGAGTCAGAGCTTTCAAGGGGTGCCTTATGTGTCAGCGAATCTTAGGTGTCCATTTTGCCCCTTAACCTTCCCACAACTTGGGGAGTTGGAAACACATATAGAGTGCTGGAGGTTGCATAAGGTTCCTGAGCCACAGGTTACTCATTTAACTTTACTGATGGGAGATTAGAAACTAGTCTAAATCAGGGTAAATCAGAATGTTTCAGATGTGGATTGATCTGTCCCCTATCTTAGGGAAATGTCACATCATCTCTGTCTCATCTATGTTGAAAGCACAATGCTCTCATCATCATCTGGCTGATGAGCAACCAACACACAGCATTGTCACAGAAGTAGCATGTATGTCAACAAGGATGAAAATTTGCAACATCATAGCCAGAAATTGTTCTTTCGCACAGTTTTAGTTGCTCCATGCAAATGTATTTGAATTTAGCCCTGACCTATGTGTATGCTTTTTTAAAAACTACATATAGAATGTTGCTTCAGCAAAGGATCGTTCCCTTGTCATGGTGCTGGAGCTTGAGCACCTCAGTGATGCCATGAGCTAAACTATTATTTTCCTGGTAGGCCACCCAAGACAGGAAGGTCATGACAGAGAGGTCAGACTAAACGCGATCCCTGGGGAAGGTAATGGCAACCCACCCCAGTATTCTTGCCGTGAAAACTAAATGGATCAGTACAACCAGAGATATGTCAGTATACCATCGGAAGATGAGACCCCCAGGTCAGAAGATGGTCAAAATGCTACTGGGGAGGAACAGAGGATGAGTTCAACTAGCCCCAGATGTGATGACGCAGCTAGCTCAGAGCCAAAAGGACGGCTAGCGGCCGGCGGTGCTGGTGGTGAACGGCAAATCCGATGTTCTAAGGATCAACACGCCATTGGAACCTGGAATGTAAGATCTATGAGCCAGGGCAAATTGGATGTGGTTATTGGTGAGATGTCAAGATTAAAGATAGACATTTTGGGCGTCAGTGAACTGAAATGGACTGGAATGGGCCACTTCACATCAAATGACCACCAGATCTACTACTGTGGACAAGAGGACCACAGAAGAAATGGAGTAGCCTTCATAATTAATAGTAAAGTGGCTAAAACAGTGCTTGGATACAATCCAAAAAATGACAGAATGATCTCAATTTGAATTCAGGGCAAGCCATCTAACATCACAGTGATCCAAATATACGCCCCAACCACAGATGCTGAAGAAGCTGAAGTAGAGCAGTTCTATGAGGATCTGCAGCACCTACTGGATGACACACCTAAAAGAGATATTATTTTCATCACGGGAGACTGGAATGCTAAGGTGGGCACTCAAATGACACCTGGAATTACAGGTAAGCATGGCCTGGGAGAACAAAACGAAGCAGGACACAGGCTGATAGAATTTTGCCAAGACAACTCACTCTGCATAACAAACACTCTCTTCCAACAACCTAAGAGACGGCTTTATACATGGACTTCACCAGATGGACAACACCGAAATCAGATTGACTACATCCTTTGCAGCCAAAGGTGGGGGACATCTGTACAGTCGGTAAAAACCAGACCTGGAGCTGACTGTAGTTCAGATCACAAACTTCTTCTTGCACAATTTAGGATCAGACTAAAGAGATTAGGGAAGACCCACAGATCAGCTAGATATGAGCTCACTAATATTCCTAAGGAATATGCAGTGGAGGTGAAGAATAGATTTAAGGGATTGGACTTAGTAGATAGGGTCCCGGAAGAACTATGGACAGAAGTCCGCAACATTGTTCAGGAGGCGGCAACAAAATACATCCCAAAGAAAGAGAAAACCAAGAAGGCAAAATGGCTGTCTGCTGAGACACTAGAAGTAGCCCAAGAAAGAAGGAAAGCAAAAGGCAACAGTGATAGGGGGAGATATGCCCAATTAAATGCAAAATTCCAGAGGTTAGCCAGAAGAGATAAGGAATTATTTTTAAACAAGCAATGCGCAGGAGTGGAAGAAGACAATAGAATAGGAAGGACAAGAGACCTCTTCCAGAAAATTAGAAACATCGGAGGTAAATTCCAGGCCAAAATGGGTATGATCAAAAACAAAGATGGCAAGGACCTAACAGAAGAAGAAGAGATCAAGAAAAGGTGGCAAGAATATACAGAAGACCTGTATAGGAAGGATAACAATATCGGGGATAGCTTTGATGGTGTGGTCAGTGAGCTAGAGCCAGACATCCTGAAGAGTGAGGTTGAATGGGCCTTAAGAAGCATTGCTAATAACAAGGCAGCAGGAGATGACGGCATCCCAGCTGAATTGTTCAAAATCTTGCATGATGATGCTGTCAAGGTAATGCATGCTATATGCCAGCAAATTTGGAAAACACAAGAATGGCCATCAAATTGGAAAAAATCAACTTATATCCCCATACCAAAAAAGGGGAACACTAAAGAATGTTCAAACTATCGAACAGTGGCACTCATTTCACATGCCAGTAAGGTAATGCTCAAGATCCTGCAAGGTAGACTTCAGCAATTCATGGAGCGAGAATTGCCAGATGTACAAGCTGGGTTTAGAAAAGGCAGAGGAACTAGGGACCAAATTGCCAATATCCGATGGATAATGGAAAAAGCCAGGGAGTTTCAGAAAAACATCTAGTTCTGTTTTATTGACTATTCTAAAGCCTTTGACTGTGTGGACCATAACAAAGTGTGACAAGTTCTTAGTGGTATGGGGATACCAAGTCATCTTGTATGCCCCCTGAAGAATCTGTATAACGACCAAGTAGCAACAGTAAGAACAGACCACGGAACAACGGACTGGTTTAAGATTGGGAAAGGAGTACGGCAGGGCTGTATACTCTCACCCTACCTATTCAACTTGTACGCAGAACACATCATGCGACATGGGCCTGAGGAATCCAAGGCTGAAGTTAAAATCGCTGGAAGAAACATTAACAATCTCAGATATGCAGATGATACCACTTTGATGGCTGAAAGCGAAGAGGAACTGAGGAGCCTTATGATGAAGGTGAAAGAAGAAAGTGCAAAAGCTGGCTTGCAGCTAAACCTCAAAAAAACCAAGATTATGGCAACCAGCTTGATTGATAACTGGCAAATAGAGGGAGAAAATGTAGAAGCAGTGAAAGACTTTGTATTTCTAGGTGCAAAGATAACTGCAGATGCTGACTGCAGTCAGGAAATCTGAAGACGCTTAATCCTTTGGAGAAGAGCAATGACTAATCTCAATAAAATAGTTAAGAGCAGAGACATCACACTGACGACAAAGGCTCGCATAGTTAAAGCAATGGTGTTCCCCGTAGTAACATATGGCTGTGAGAGCTGGACCATAAGGAAGGCTGAGAGAAGGAAGATCGATGCTTTGGAACTGTGGTGTTGGAGGAAAATTCTGAGAGTGCCTTGGACTGCAAGAAGATCCAACCAGTCCATCCTCCAGGAAATAAAGCCAGACTGCTCACTTGAGGGAATGATATTCAAGGCAAAACTGAAATACTTTGGCCACATAATGAGAGGCCAGGACACCCTGGAGAAGACGCTGATGCTAGGGAGAGTGGAAGGCAAAAGGAAGAGGGGCCGACCAAGGGCAAGGTGGATGGATGATATTCTAGAGGTGACGGACTCGTCCCTGGGGGAGCTGGGGGTGTTGACAACCGACAGGAAGCTCTGGCGTGGGCCGGTCCATGAAGTCATGAAGAGTCGGAAGCGACTGAACGAATAAACAACAACAAAATAGAATGTTGAGGTTACAGTTTCAGTGATTTCTTAAAATCTGCAATATAATTTAAAGCAAACAATTGAATTTACTTAACCTGGGGGAGATTGTTGTTACTGAAATTTATAATATATCAGCAAATAAAAGTGAGTTAGTGCCAAAAAAGTGCATCTGATGCCAACCTCCCCCCCCCCCCCCCCCCGCTTTGTTGATGCCAAATGAACTCCCTTTGGAAGACATTGGCTGCAATCACTGAGAAGATCCTTTTGCTCTTCGCAGAGACAGAATAAAAAGATGAACTTCCCCTGACAATCTCAGTGCACAGAGTTTAGTATTGAAGGAAGGACTCTTTTATACATATGCCTCATTCATTGGCTTTAAAAGTATACAAAGAGACAGCAAATGTAGCTCCTTCAGAAATAATGTAACATGGATTCCTCTAGACAGACCAGGTAAGACTTCAGTATCAGAGTTCTATGCTAGCTGAAGATTCTAGGTCACTTTCAACAAGTAGAATACATTTCAGTAATCCACCCTACAAGAATAATAATCATTACTATAGCCAGGCTATACATAGTCTATAAATGATACAGCAGATGGATTGAACCAAAGTTAATAAAAGTTCATTGAACCTAATGTATGTTGCTGTACTCTCCAATCAATGTATTTCAGTTTGGTATAGATAAAGGATGAAGATGCAGAGGTTTAGCTGAACTTTGCCTCCATCCTTTAACCACACCAGTTGAACTCAGTCTCACAGAAAATATAACGTTCTGGATTAGGGGTCTGCGCAAAGCTTCAATTTAGAAATTCCATTTGAAGGTGATTCGATCAAATCTCTGAATTGAAATGATCTCCGAAAGTGAATTGGAAGTCAAAACAAATGTCAGATTTATTTAGAAGCATTGAAATCAATTCAACAACTTGGAAGTATTTTCCATATTTGCAAAAGCCATTTTCCCTAAACAGATGCAGAAAATTGAAGCAATTTGATTTTTTTTTCTGAATATTTTCCCTGGAACTGTATCAGTATCAGGTCAGAACAACAGTGAATAACTTTATTCCCCAATGTCTAGCAAAATCATCACACCAAGCCTTCAAGGATTACAACCACTCTTTAGGAACATGATGCTCATGACACAGTCTTCTTCTCATCTTCTAACCATAGTCAAGTCCTAGTAATTTTCTGATCCATTGTGAAATGAGTATTTTCCATATCCACTCAACACAAGCCTTACTATTTGCATGACTATAGCACTTTAGCAGTGATGGAGCTGATTATGTAAAAGGGGCTGGCATCTGCCCATTTCCTGTTGGTTGCAATAGACTGGGACTGGCATGTCCCTTCCCTACCAGTCATTTTGGGTGAATAGTAGCTGACAAGCAGGTCATGCGGCAGGAAGGGAAAGTGTTACTCTCTGAAGTCATATTTACTTTCCCCTCCCAGGTCCTTGCACAACCTCCCTGCAGGTTGCACAGGGGTTGAAGCTGGCTGAAGAGGGAGGACTCTCTCCATTCAGCCAATGGCATTCCCTGGACCATCTCCCTTGCTTTGGCCAGTGCTCCCTCCACAGCCCACCCCACATGATTAGAGAGGAGCGAGTACAATTTTGTTAGATAAATTTCTGTGCCACTGAAGCCTTTCAAATTCATGCTGGCTTGCAAAATATTATATATCATAAAATGTCTTTGGTAAGAATAACCCCAGACAAAATAAATACTACAACATTCATAAAATATCAAAACAAATAAATGACTGTAATACAGAACACAAGTGAATGGCAAACAACCATTCCAAAAGGACCTCTGAAAAAGTTTGGTCTTTACCAATTTCCAAATACATACAGCATGTCCTGCCTTGACAGCCCACACCAACCCCATGGCTCATCTGCAGCAACCGATCCATGGGGGTGGGTTGAGATCATTCTCTTTCATGGTTAAAGCATTGCAGGTGATCCATGCGGTGGACAGAAGCAAGCGAGAGAACGAAGTGGCACAGAGCTGTCAACATGCCTAAAATTGCTTCTGGCAGAATTCTACCTTACCAGTAGCAAGAACAGCAATTTGTGCTTGTAAGTGGCCCTACAGCAAACTGTCAGGACAATACCATTGTAATTTTCACTACCATCAAGTACAGACATGGTCATTATGAAACAACAATTCAGCCATCAACCTGACTACTTCACCACTTCCAATTTTCCAGTAAACTAAGGAGCTGGCTGGACAGAATGGCAGAGAAGCAGCTCGGAAGCCACTCTGCCAACCACTTGATGTCTTCTATTCTGAAATTTGGTCAAGATTATTAAGCCAATTGCTTAACACATAGCCAATTGCTATGTAACTACTCACAATATCCTGTGCACAAGAGGGAATGCACAACCACATTCTTTGAGAAGAAAGAAACGGAGAAACTGAGAAATATTTCATAGGCTGGTGAGTTATGAAAACCAAGGAGAGGCATATTGGAATGGACCATCTAGAATTCTGAACAGAACAATTCTATATTCCAACTCCTTGTTGCAAGGAAGGCTTGCTGCTTTAAATTCACCCTGGAAAGGCTGGGAAGAGAAATATACACAGTTATACAGCCCAACACTTAAGATTTTTTTTTCATCCAGAAATGAAGCTTCTGATCTGCCCCATCTGCATTAGAACAATTGGTTTATATATATATTTCTAATTTCAGCATGATTTTTTCAGCAGCATAACACAATAACGCATCTAGTTACCTGAAGAGCAAGACCCACACACAATGCATCATGTCATTGAAAAGAAGTCGGTTGATACCAGATTGATAACCCTAATTTCTAAGAGACAAGAGAGCTGAAGAAGTTTTTTGGGGGACGAATACCGAATTCAAGAAGGTGTCATTAGTCCACATCTTGTTTCAGAACTACAAATAAATAGGTGACCTATGCAGCCATTTCAGAATAAAAATCATCAGACATTCATTCTTACCCATTTCTCTGCACAGATGCCTATCACATCAGGGAGAAAACATCCAGTTAACCATTCTCCCATAGCTGTTGACATTTTATGGCAGTGTCTGGGGGAGGTGTGTGTGTGTGTGTCAAAAAAGGCAAAATGGCAGCTGTGACTGTGAGATTGAAGCCCAACTCCTTTTACATGTGTTGCACATAATGCATGTTAAAATGGGGTGGGGCTTCAATCTCATGGACATAGCCACCATCTTGACTTTTTTTTTTGCTACCTTCCTGCAGATACTGTTGGTGATTTTGCAAGGAGAATGCACCCCACTATTAGGAAGTCAACAACTGTACAATGACATTTTTCTGTATATTATAAAACTGCTGTATCTCTTTTGGCACTAAAAAGTGCCAAATGCTGGCTGCAAATACCCTCATCATATGGTCAGACCCTGGAATGTCATCCATGATGCATTTTTTAACTAAGTACTGTATCTAAACATCCTCAGGCAGGGGCACTTTGGAAAAACACTCATCTGAAAAAAAATTCAGATTTTTTACAACTCATACTGTTCTTGCCAATGTCTGTATCCCCTTTAGGTTTTCTGAGAGCTTACTGGATGATTCAGTGGGCAAAAAGAACACAGAAAAGCTTTTATACCTTCACCAAGTAACTTTCTCTTCAAATAAATAATATTAATTTCTTTTCTCTCACTAAAGTTAACATTGTGTACTCACGGTGGCTCTGCCATCAGCTGCCATACAAGTATTGAAATAGATGGAGAAGCTGGAAGAGAAAGGACAGGATTAAATTTTAAATACTAATAACACTAGGAAAATTGTCGTTAGCAATCCTGTATACTGGACATGCTGGAGTATTGCTTGTTACACTGCATTGTATCTCATGCAACACAGCTCAAAATAGCTCCCTGAACAGCAGGCCTGCAGAAGGAGTACACCCAAGCCTCTGAGACAAGGGTTTAGGATTGAGCCAAGGCACCAAGGAAGTCTTTTGACGAACAGCCAAAGAAAGGCCCCAGAGAGGAAAGAAAGGGGCTCCTTTCATACATAGCCCTAAACTTGAATACTTTAAATCATATTTTGTTGAGCAATTTAGAAATGACCTGGTTCATACACAATGCTAAGCCCCAAGTGGGTTCATAAAATGAGTAAACCCCATCCACTGGCTCCAGAAACTTCCAGTAACTGACTACACAAGACATGACTTGGGGAAGCAGGATATGGGGTACCAATCAAAGTGAATATTTATAGCTCAGGGTTGAACTGTGGAGTCCTTGGTGCTCTCTGAGCCATGTTGTTTTCTTGCAGACGTTTCATTGCCAGACTAGGCAACATCTTCAGAGATGGGGGCTGAAACCCATGAGGAGAAAAGACAAGTGGGTAAATAGTGAGAGAAAGGGAAAAAGTTCTCCTGGGATTCACACCTACACCACCAGCCTTACAATGCAGCTCCCTGATTGTTCAGACAAGAATCAAATATTTCATGAGACACTTTCCTCTCTTCTTCACCCAAAGGCCCAGGATTGCAAAGCAGGAAACCCTTTGATGTGCGGGGCACTGCTGCGGGAATATTTGTTCTGAGCATAGTCTTTGCTCTGCGGGCAATAACAATGAATATTGTTCATATCCATTGTGCTTAACATAGGAGTACAAGGCACGCACCAGTGCACACTGTGATGTTAGAAAACGTGTATGTGTTTTTTCATCTATAGCACTGCAAAGGCAGGCTCCAATTTCTAAACTTTAGACATTAACTCTCTGATTGCCACTATCACCCTGGATAAAGAAATGTCTTTGTTTTTAATTTTCTTCTTTAGATAGTCTGCCATTCTCCCATGGCACTGAAAGGAGGCATACAAAAACTGATGCAGCATCTATGTAGCAACACAGGCTCTGACTCTCCACCCATCAACACAACCAGATTTTGAACTATTCCCAATAGTAAAGTATGGTATTATAGACCGAAGCACATCTTCTTGATAGCTCACAAAGATGCTTCATAAAAGCAGTCCCCTGTGCCCCACAAATATGTTGTGGGAAGGAATGGGAAGTTAAGTAAACAAAAATTAAAATTATACATGGACACACATATACACAGACACACAGGCACAAACCTCAAAAACCTCAAACCTCAAAAACCTGGACTTGAACAAGTCATATTCATGAGAATTTTAGAACTCTAAACTTTGATGCATTATTTTTAATAAGCAACACCTCTGCTAACAATAGATCAAAACACTCAGACCACCGTATTCAACTATTAGGAACTAAAAATAATAGAGATGATTCTAAAACTGGCTACAAATAAGGATATAACAACTGAAGAGGAATACCATAAAAAAACATTTTCAGTGCTATATAAAGATTGCATCACAAATATAAACAGATAGGAAACACCTTCTTTGACATATACATTATAAGGAAGAAAAAATTTAACCAGAAGACAATGAAATAATATAACAAACAATAGTTCCATAACTTAAAACTTGTAAGAAGCAGAGAAGAGAAAGGTGGACTGTAGTGAAATATTATTATTCCCATTGCAACCAAGACAGACAAGTTATGAATGCCTTATCTGGCTCCAGAGTTCTAAAGCTTCTCCCAATTCATCAATGACACACTTCCTACCTAATGTTATAATGGGGATTAGGGTAGGTCTGCTATGCTTATCTGGAATTCTAAAAAAGACTCTGCAAGAAGATTCACCAGACTCAAAGGCAGCAGATGGAAATCATATTTACAGTATTTTTTTTAACATGTAAAATATCTCAGCTTTGCTTAACCTTTAAAAACTCAGCTGTTTGCAAAGACACTTCTTCCTTTCTCCAAGTCTTCCTGGAATGACTATATGAGCTTGCAATATCAAGTACTCAAATGACCATTCCAGGAAATGCAGAGAAGATGCCTCCAGTCTGCAAAGAGATAATTGCTGCTGTAAGCACACCAGGCTTTTAAAAAGACTTAAAATGATAAAAAGATCCCTTGTCTACCTTGTGCAGTTTAGTAATTAAGTAAAACTCTGCCTCAATGCAAGTTGTTGTTGTAGTTTCCTGAAAGGAGGAGAAAAGGTGTGTAGACTTCATTTCAACTAGTATACATCCTGTGGATCTGTCAGGAAGAAAACAGCCAATTTTGCTTTCAGCAGCATTCATTCTGTTGCTTGTGACTGTATTAGATCATTGTCAGTCAGTAACTTTATCAAAGCAGGGGGTCCCATAATTTGGGGGGAGCCTGGTGTGTATAAATTGCCTTGGGGAAGGTAACATTGTATCCTGTAGGTGATTGGGATTACATAAACCCAGCTATCATGGCCAATGTCAGCTACTATGGCAGTGACAGTCCAGAACATACAGAATGCATGCAGTTGCTTGCCCGGGCTTAAAATATTTCTTTCCTTTATTTATTTATTTATTATCCAACTGGGATAAAGGGCAAAGTTCATGTTTCCTTGTGCATCATTGGGGAGATTCTCTGATCATTGCACTTTGGCTATAATAGTAATTAATTTCTAAACCTGCACAACTTAACAAAAGATTCTTCAAACTGTAAGGAAGGTTTCGGGCCTTGTTTGGATTGCGTAACTGCCTGAATTTCCAATGCCTTCACATATTCAGACAAGCGAAATCTCCAGCTGCCCACCCGGATTGTACAAAAAAGCATTGCTTCTAGAATAATCTGAAAATACCACACTGCAAAATCCAAGTATGAATTTTCAGGTAAGAACTGAAATGAGGGCTTTTTGATATAAATAAGGGAGGAGAAACTTATCTCTGTTTTGTTTTGCTTTTTTAACCTTGGTTTCATCTCTTGTAAGATCAGCTAGAAATTATTCTACCTTTCAGTCAAATAAAAAACATATTTGAACTTTTTCATTGTTCAGATTTATTATGTTTTGAGGGAGTCATATACTATAGTAGGCCCTAATACTCCAATTATGTTGCTTTTTAATCTGATTTTTAAAAATAAATATTGGGAAATTGCTTCTCTTTCAGAAAATGTGCCATCATGTGACAAATACTAGTATTTTCTCGCTTTAGAATGAAAACCTTGATTTCATTGTTGTTTAATAATATTACAGCAAAGAGAAGGACCATGAAGTTTCTTAATCTGTATGCTATTGTTAGTTGCTGTTGAGTCATTTACGACTCATGGCAACCCTATATATAACAGAACGAAATGCTGTTCGGTCTTGCGCCATGTGCCTGATTGTTCCAATGTTTGCATCCATTGTTGCAGTAATTGTATCAATCCATCACACTGCAAGTGTTCCCCTTTTCCGCTGGCCCTCAACTTTACCAAACATGATGTCCTTTTCAAGCAACCAGTCTTTCCTGACGATGTGCCCAAAGTATGAGAGTCTAAGCCTAGTTATCTTCACCTCTAGGGAACATTCTGGTTGTATTTCTTCTGAAAGTGATTTGTTTGTTCTTCTGGCAGTCCATGGTATTTTCAGTAATCTTCACCAACACCACAATTCGAATGCTTCAATTCTTCTTCTACCTTCCTCTTTTAATGTCCAACTTTCATAGGTATATGCAGCAATTAAGAAGGCCATGGCATGAGTCAGATGGACCTTTGTTTTTAAACTGACATCTTTACTTCTGAAAACTTCAGATAGGTCTTTGACGGCAGATTTTTCCCAGCGCGATATGTCATTTGATTTCTTGATTACTACTTCCCTTGGCATTGATTGTTGATCTGAGTAGACTGAAATTGTTGACAACTTCAATTTCTTCTCCATTTATTGTGACATTGTTTATTGGTCCATTTGTGAGTATCTCCGTTTCTTCTCATTAATGTGTAGTCCATATTGCTGACTATAATCTTTGATCTTCATCAGCAAGTACTTCAAGTCTTCTTCACTTCCAGCAAGCAAAGTTGTGTCATCTGCATATCGCAGGTTGTTAATGAGTCTTCCACCAATTCTGGTACCACATTCTTCTTTGTACATTCCTGCTTCTCGAATTATTTGTTCAGTGTACACATTGAATAAGTAGGGTGAAAGTATAGAACCTTGCCACACACCTTTTCCAATTTTGAACCACTCGGTATCACTGTTTTCTGTTCTAATGACTGCTTCTTGATCCGTGTATAGGTTCTGCATGACTACAATTAAGTGCTCTGGAATTCCCATTCTTCGTAATATTAACCATAACTTGTTATGGTCCATGCAGTCAAACGCCTTTGCATAATCAATGAAACAGAGGTAAACATCTTTCTGGTATTCCTTACATTCAGCCAAGATCCTTCTGACATCAGCAATGATATCTCTCATACCGCATCCTCTTCTAAATCCAGCTTGGACTTCTGGTAGTTCTCTGTAGATGTAAGGCTACAAATGTTGTTGCATTATTTTCAGCAAAATTTTGCTAGCATATGAAATTAATGAAATTGATCAGTAATTTCCACATTCTGTTTGATCTCCTTTTTTTGGAATGGGCATGAATACAGATCTCTTCCAGTCAGTTGGCCAGGTCATTGTCTTCCAAACATCTTGACCTCGAAGAGTAAGTGCTTCCACTGTTGCATCTGATTGTTGAAATATCTCAATTGGTAATCCATCAATTCCTGTGATTTTCGCCAATGCCTTCAGTGCAGCTTGAACTTCTTCCTTCAGTACTGATGGTTCTTGATCATATTCTACTTCCTTAAATAGCTGAACATCGACTAACTCTTTTTTATACAGTGATTCTGTATATTCTTTTCATCTTCTCTTAATACTACCCAGGTCATTTAATGTATTGTCCATAGAATCTTTAAGGATAGCAACTCGGAGCTTGAATTTTCTCTTCAGCTCTTTCAGCTTGAGAAATGCTGATCATGTTCTTCCTCTTTGATTTTCTAACTCTAAGTCTTTGCATATTTCATCATATTTTTCCTTATCTTTTCGAGCTGCCCTTTGAATTTTTCTATTTAGCTCTCTTCATTCTTTCTTCCATTAGCTTTAGCTACTTGGCATTTAAAAGCAAGTTCCAGAGTCTCATCTGACATCCATTTGGATCTTTTCTTTCTTTCCTGCCTTTTTAATGATCTTTCACTTTCTTCGCATATTATGTTCTTAATATCTTCCCAGAGCTCTTCTGGTCTTCGATCATCAGTGTTTAATGCATCAAATCTATTTTTGAGGTAATCTCTAAATTCAGGTGGGATGTTTTCTAGATCATACTTTGGCACTTTTGGACTTGCTTTAATTTTCTTCAGCTTCAGCTTGAACTTGCACATGAGCAGTTGATGATCTGTCCCGCGGTCAGCTCCTGACTTTATCTTAACTGATAGTATTGAGCTTCTCCATCGCCTCTTTCCGCAAACGTAATCAATTTGATTTCTGTGTAATCCATCTGGTGAGGTCCATGTATATAGTCATCAACTGTGTTGTTGGAAAAAAGTGTTGCAAATAAATAAATCATTGGTCTTACAGAATTCTATCATGCGATCTCCAGTGTCATTTCTGTCACCAAGGCCATATTTTCCAACTACTGATCCTTCTTCTTTGTTTCCAACTTTTGCATTCCAGTCACCAATAACAAACAGAGCATCTTGATTGCATGTTTGATCAATTTCAGATTGCAGCATTTCATAGAAGTTTTCACTTTCTTCATCTTCAGCATTCATGGTTGGTGCATAAATTTGAATAATAGTAGTACTAACTGGTCTTCCTTGTAGGCGTATAGATATTAGTCTATCACTGGTGGCTTTGTACTTTAGAACTGATCTTGAAATATTCTTCTTAATGATGAATGCCATGCCGTTACTCTTCAATTTTTCATTCCCAGCATAGTATACCATATGACTGTCAGAATCAAAGTGACCAATGCCAGTCCACATCAGCTCACTAATGCCTAAGATGTCAATCTTTAGGTATTCCATTTGGTTCTTGACAACTTCCAATTTTCCTTGATTCACACTTCATACATTCCATGTCCCAGTTATTAATGGATGTTTGTAGCTGTTACTTCTCGTTTTCAGTCATGCCACATCAGCAAATGAATAAAGCAAATAAAGTCCTAGAGGCTTTACTCCATCCGTGTCATTAAGGTCAGCTCTACTTTGAGAAGGCAGCTCTTCCCCAGTAGCATATTGAGTGCCTTCCAGCCTGAGGGGCTCATCTTCCAGCACTATATCACAAAATGTTCTGTTGTAATCCAGAGGGTTTCCACTGGCACGTTTTCAGTAGTAGATTGCCAGGCCTTGCTCCCTAGTCTGTTCTTTGTCTGGAAGCTCTGCTGAAACCTGTCCACCATGGGTGACCCTTTTGGTAGTAGAACTATTGGTGGCAGAGCTTCCAGCATCATAGCAACACACAAGCCACCACAGTACAACAAACTGACAGACAGGTGGTGGAAAAAATGAAAGAGTATACTGTAGTACATACAAGCCAACTCTCTCCTTAGAAAGGCAATGAATACACCCAGCAGGATGCAGAACTGAAGCCATGTTTCTTTTTTTATTTGGTTATATGTATCAAAAATCAAACATGAAGATTAGGCCTGTATTTCTCTGGAATCTGGTAATTCATGCCTGCATGACAGCAGTGTCAATTCAGAGATCTCTTTAGGCACTGAATTAGGAATTGGGCATACAACTACATATAGTAATAGCTTTCTAGGGATTTGGGGTGGGTAATTCCCTACCTTATAGACTTGTGACCTGCCGCCTGATCAGGCTGGCTTTTGCAAATCTTCACAGTCAGTAAGGTTCATAGCAAGCACAGATGGAACCAACATTCTCCAAGTAGAAATGTCCCTTCTACTATTTCACAATATTTATGTTAGTTTCATTGCATCCCTGTGAATATGCTGCAGAACAGCTGTTATATAGTGTACTCTGGGAGCATCATTCATATTCTTTGGCTCCTGCCCTCAGGTAAGCATGCATGAGATACAACTTCAAGAAAGACTCATGATTCAGATTTTCAATTGACACTAATTTTGCAAAGAGAAAGTAAAAAATGGGTTCCATTTGTGGTTAGTTTTCTGTTGAATCTAAATAAGGATCTGTGACTCAGTTTAAATAACACCTATGTTGGAGAATTTTAGATAACATATCATTCTGCCTCATCAATTGTTATTCTTTTTTTTTTTGCTAAGAAATCCAGTTATTGTTTTGCATATCTTTTCCTAATAAACACCCTTTCCATAATAAGCATTTTAAATGTATTCATACTTAGCTTTCGCAAATATATATTCCTTTGATACATGTTTCCAACTATAACATTTTTACACATTTTGGGTTGGACTGGAGAATAACAGATATTTGTATTGCCATTTACCTGTCCTGCAAAGAATTCCATTTTGGCTTGATAATGTTCCTTCTAGATCGAAGAAATCCATGTTGGATTATATAGAAATCCAACATGGATTTCTTCGATCTAGAAGGAACATTATCATTCTATATACAGCAAAGCTGACAAGATTGGGAAAGCATTTGTATTGATGACAGAAATGCAATATTATTGTGAGATGGGGGGAAATCAATTATCTGTGATATTATAGGATTTCTTGAGTAGGTACCAGAACGGACATGTACCACTGGAGTGTGATTGATACCCAACTCCCCTGCTAGCTTGGAAAGGAAGTAAAAGTAAAAGTAAAAGAGCCAGTTTGGTCTAGTGGTTAGGGGAACGGGCTAGGCGACTGAGAGTTCTAGTCCCACTTTAGGCATGAAAGCTGGCTGGGTGACCTTGGGCCAGTCCGTCTCTCTCAGCCCAACTCACCTCACAGGATTGTTGTTGTTGTGGGGGAAAATAGGAGGAGGAAGGAGTATTAGGTATGTTTGCCGCCTTGAGTTATTTATAAAAATAATAAAGGCGGGATAGTAAGTAAGTAAGTAAGTAAGTAAGTAAGTAAGTAAGTAAGTTGCTCTTTAAGTGCAGAGAAAGTATAAATTCCAGAATTAGAAAAAGGGTCCTTGAATGGAAAACGAGCCACTCAAAGATTCCCAAGCAGACCAGAGTAAGAATCAGAGTCAGTAGCAAAGAATAAATGAAATTAATAGATGGCTCACTTGTAACAAAACGAGATACGCTTTTGTTATTGCATTCTAAAATGCTTATTTGGTAAAACCCTGAAAATGTTTAGAGGAGAAGGAGAGAGTAAGAGAATGCAGCAATCATTGTAGAACGATCAGAAATAGTAACACTGGAAAGGAAGTAGCTTGTATAATGTGCTTCCTGTTAATTGCACAAATCAGCATCACAGTGAAAGAATGTTGCATACATGCTCAAGCAATACCTTGGCTAAACGAAGAGACTTAAGTTTGGGATGTACCAGTCGGACCACAGTGGTTTATTCTCGTGAATTGAAAATGAAATGCCTATATTTGATAGGTAGAATGTGCTGTAAGTACAGAGAGAGGAATTCTCCATTAAATGCAGGGAGAGAAATTATTATCTAAGAAAAAATATTGAACTCATATATTTAAAAAGTGGATTAAATTCAAAAATACATATTGCTTTTAAAACATCAGTTTGATCTCACTTATTTCCTGATTTATTTGTTCCTTCTGTCTGGTACAAAAGATGACAAGTCAATGAGGCTCACTTTCACAAGTTGCTCAATTTGTAAATACTTTTTTTTCCCCAGACATAATATGTGAAGATGACAAACACATGTGAAATTGCTGTCTATTCATTCCTTTAGTAGGCAGCTTGCTGGTGTATATCCAAGAAGATAAGCAGATGGGCTTCATTAATTGGAATAACTGTTAGAACCTCCTGATCTTTTTCTGTTTCTTGAGGAGTAATTAAGCAGTGATCAACTAAAAATAAAAAACACAAGAACATAGCAAAAAAACAGAAACTAGACAAAAGGCCATAACAAAAAACATGTATAAGAAGAGAATATATATAAGTACATTTGCAACCTTTAGCAGAAATGCAAAACATCTGTATTTCTGTCTTGAAAAAATAATATACTGTATAAAGAAGCAATCTATAAAAGATTACCTCATTAATATCAGTAAAAATAAGACCAAATTTGTATAAGACAATGTTTAATGTTAAAAAATCTTCAGGATTTTTTGTGCTAAATTTGTGTTTCATGATTTTTGCACCCTACCCTGTTTTCCACACTTTCAAATACCATGGCTGAAAAGATGTACTTTTTACTTTGTTTTATAACATATTGATATAGTAAAACTGACACATAAAAATAAATACCGAATTAACTTTTTGTACCATTGTATAAAACCTAAGGAAAATGAACAATAAAGGCCTACTAGAATTTATTAGCAAAAGTTATTGTGTACTTTTAAAAATGTCCTCATTTATTATTCCTTTACTCAAAATTTTAAATAAAATTGAGAGTGTCCCCAGAGATGGTAATATGTACTAATCTGAATTTTCTCCAATACAGACAAGAAAGACTTTGAATTTTAATGGGAAGAGCACCGTGCATGTTTTATTTTTACAGTTAATTCTTGAAAACTTGCCAAAGCAACTGAAACTTGTAACCAATTCTTCTGCAAAGTACATTAAACAGAGCTAGCTTTCCCATCAGTATCCAAGTTTTCTCCCTCCCTCCCTTGAACTGGTCATATTTAACCATGGTAAATGGGATAATCAAGAAATAGGAAACAGAGACAAACATTGTTCCCACCTTTTCCAAACTTCCAAGGTAAGTTTTATATAGAGATTTGTGACAGCTGTTATGGATGTCAGTGAAGAAGCCATACCAGGCTGCACCTACCCTTTTGAGTTCTGAATAATATCACTCCTAGCTTGAACTGAAGAGCATTGAAATAATGAGGGGTATGCTTGGAGAAAATGAAACACCTCCGGTCAAGGTCAGAGGCAAACAGTGTGAAAAACAATCCACAACTTGTAGCAGACTCCAGGAGAGATTGAGAGGCGGCCCTTGATGTGTGGGATTGCTTTTGTGCAATCCGACAGATGAGTACTGGTTTGCTGCTCATGCTGTAATTGTATGTTTATAACATGTGTATTGTCACAATGTATAGTATAACTTTATAAAGCTAATCAAAGCTGCTAGTGCACAGTACAAAATTCAGGTTGTTGGAACTTCTTCCAACCAGACAAACAGATGTCACAAAACATAAGCAACAAGTCCAAATAAATACAACTGTGATAGACAACCATCCCAAAACATGAGTGTACGCACAGCCTGAGTTTTAAAAGCAAATGACCAATAAGGCAAGTTCTATACTCATTTGCACTTGTTTTGATTGCAGTAATAAAAACCTTGATTCTGAACCTTAACAGTTCTGTTAGCATTTCCTCTACATTTCACTATGAAAGGAAGCCCCATCTGAGTCTAATGAGCAGGCGAAAACCTGAAGGAAAAAGTTTCTGTCCTTAGATTTCAATATACGCATTGAAGGCAGCAATTCAGAAATAAGCCCCCTTTCAAACAAGCTGACTTATTTAAATCTCTCTCCTTGAAATCAGTGGGAACGTAAAATGTTTAATTTTCTCTGGGCTATGCCCTATCTTCTCTCTGTTTATCTGCACTGGAGAACTAAAGGAAAAGAGGAAGTCACACTGATCTTTGAGAAAAGGAAAACAGCAACAAAACTGAGTAAATGCCTGTTCCCTATCGTTAATTCCAAACAATTATTTTACAGTTGAGGTAAACACCAGAATGGCATTTGAGTTTTAAAAGGAACAAATTACACATACCGGAGAGCTAGGGATTCTAAAGAACCTGCCAGTGGTTCCACCTTCTCTACTTTCTCAAAGGAGACAGGAAACTCTTCTTCCTCAAATGTTCTGCAATGAAAGATTACACCAGAGGAAACTGGAGGAAAAGCAAATCAAAGGCAGTAAGTTGGTTGGTATAACAACCGTAGAAAGCCATTTGACCAACAGGCTTATAGTCCCAAATGAAGACATGTCACTATACCGTCTATGAAATGATTGCAAGAATAACTTAGATAAGTCATTCTTGGTGATACATCAGTGGTGAGAAATTAAGACAAAATAGCTCTCCATAGAAGACTGGCGGCCAGTTGTATTAGCCAGTTATTTGTTTAGGATTAGAGCAGCCATCTTCCATCTGACACAATAATTTATTTAAAAATTACCCAGAGAGGCTTGTCAGTATTTGAGGTACCATCAAAACATTTGTACAAAGGAGAGATAAAAACAAACTGTCCATAGCAGAGATGGGGGATCTCTAGCCCTCCAGATGTTGTAAAGTTGGAGTTCTAGATCAACGACTAGGTTTGCAGGACTACATGCCTTTGTGCCTCGGTAGTACTTCTAATGTACCAGTTTGCTGTCTTGTTAAATATCTTAGAGATAAGTAACTTGTTAGCTGCACTATAATGATTCAAAGAATGAATCTGTCAATTGTGTGTAGAAGCAAAGGATGAGCAGAGGTCTTCCTAATGGCACTAGATTCATGCTGTGCATTAAGAGTACATTCTCATTTCTTGCTTATGTGCTGTTTGCCTACAGTACATGTGTTAGCTGTGAATGCAGGTTGGTTAAGATCACAATCCAACCCAAGAGTTTAATACATGTTCTTCATTATGTGACTTAAAGGAGGTTGTTGCTTAAGTTATTTCACTTAAACTAACAGAGATGGACATGTTAATATTACCCCCAAAGTTTCAGAAGGAGCACTTCAGATTTGAACAAGCACAGCACTTCAGTGTTATTCATTAAAACACTGTGATACTTTTCAGGATTCAGTGTGAGCCAGAAAAAAGACTTGCAGCTACTTTAAGATCGCTTCTATTTCAAACCTCTTAAGGAAACTACGGTTTATTTTCAGGCTCACAGAAGATGCATATCATTTCTTCTAAATAATTTTTATGCAGTACACCATTATTTATACTGAATTTAGTGAGTCTTCTTAAGAATTGAGAAATGTGACCGTAATGCTGTCTGTGCTAGAGCTAGGCATACATTCTGGTCTTTTATTTTTAATGACATTGCTTTCACAATGAACTCAGGAAGTGTTATCTGTTATTTATCACTTTGCTAGACCTGTGAGAAATTGCTACTGTGAGTTACAATCAAATCTAGTCCTTTTTGGTTCAAATTTAGTGGCTTAACTCATTCACTGCATGAAGGGTATAGTCTTAGCAAAACAACTTGATAATCAGTTCTTTAACTGAACAATTATTCCAAAACCCACATGCATAAATTGCAGGTTCTCATACTTATTTATCTAGATATTGGACTAAAAGTAATCAGGGTAATAAGTCCATAGCCCATGGCCAGTGACCAGGAACAACAGAAATCTTGGCCTCCCATCTGGAGAATCTAAGGCTGGGAACCATTGGTTTAGCAAACCATGCATGAGCAGACATAACTCCTTTCTTGTGTAGCATGCAAACCCTTTTCTTGTGTATCCAAGAGAAGTTAGTAAGCTGTCCTTGTTTTAACTGACCTCAGTTTCACATGTTACCCAAAAGCGAAACAGTTGTTTAATTTAACAACATTTAGTTAAGTAAGTCAGCTTCAAAATTCACTGAGACATACTAAGCTGCAAACAAACCACATCATGGCTTAGTAAGATATTTGATATTAGCTTTTTAAAAACTTAATTATAACTAATCTTAACCACAGTTTCTAGTTCCAGAAAATCTGGTATGCTGCAGGTAACAGAGCAAAAGTTCCAGATCAGCTTAGGCCCAAAATTCATAAGCCTGAGGCTAAAGGAAAGCAAACACAGACATGTTTTTGGAAATTGGAATGCTGGAAATCTGTCAATCAACCCAGCTAGCTGAGCAGTGGAAAAATGCTTCATTAACTTGACCTGAATCAGTAAGAAGCCTTCATTTCACTGGGACCTCATGATTACCATGCAAGACCAGGAAAAAGGTGAGTCTTCTTTAAGGAGCTGCTTACAGGTATACAGCCATGCCAGATCCTAAGCACTTTGGATCCAAATACTGCACAGCATACAAGAAATTCTTTCCTGGAGAAAGATCCATACTACTTTTTTTTTTTCCTGGAGAATTTTTGAAGCATTTCTTCAGCTGAGTTTTCCCTGTTTCTGTACATTCTATTAAACCACGAATGGGCAACATGTAGCAGTCCAGGCACTGTTGACCTCCAGTTTCCATTCACTCAGGACAGCATGTCCAGTGGCAAGAAGTGACATATGGTGGACCACATGCTAGTAATCACTGTCCTAGCATATCACACTTTGGGTTTTAATGTGATATGCAATATGACTAGTAAGCACCCACATTTACAAATTGATAAAGGCAACAATCTGTGTTTTGTCTGATGTATTCCCCAATAAGGTCTATATCATTCAATTTTCCAACATATTTGTTCCTTTTTTTTTTGAAAAAGTATAATTGCTTTCAGATTGAGCTCCATCCTGGTAGCTTCATGGAAGCGTCCTTGTAGTGTCCTTGTCAAGAACATGGAATTTATGTGTCATGGCTTCCTTCCAGAATGTTCTTTCAACTTCCCAGCCTAGCCTATGTGACATATACTGTGCTAAATCAATACTTGAGATTTAACTTTGAAAGGTGATGCAGAAGATGATGCTGAATGGTGAAGGATACATTTTTAAATACATTTAAAAAGACAGTAAGAGAAGAGGTAATGGAAGGCAAGACAGGGGTTGGTCTTTGCATTCCTTATATTCTAAACAGCCTTTCCAGTCTGGGGCCTCTAGATGTCATGAATCATAAATGCTCACCACCACAACTGGCACGTTACCTGGGAATGATGAACATTGCAGACTTAAATATATGGAACACACCAAGTAGGAAAGATTCTTCTGAAGCAAAATCAATAGACAGATTAAGAGGAAGTAAAACAAAAATCAAGGGATTAGGTCTATATGCTACTCTATATGCTGCCCACATTTACATCTCTTATGGTGACATATTTTTGCTCAGCTGCCTAAGCTGTATGTATTTTGTTGTTTATTCGTTTAGTCGCTTCCGACTCTTCGTGACTTCATGGACAAGCCCACGCCAGAGCTTCCTGTCGGTCGTCAACACCCCCAGCTCCCCCAGGGACGTGTCCGTCACCTCTAGAATATCATCCATCCATCTTGCCCTTGGTCGGCCCCTCTTCCTTTTGCCCTCCACTCTCCCTAGCATCAGCGTCTTCTCCAGGCTGTCCTGTCTTCTCATTATGTGGCCAAAGTATTTCAGTTTTGCCTTTAATATCATTCCCTCAAGTGAGCAGTCTGGCTTTATTTCCTGGAGGATGGACTGGTTTGATCTTCTTGCAGTCCAAGGCACTCTCAGAATTTTCCTCCAACACCACAGTTCAAAAGCATCGATCTTCCTTCTCTCAGCCTTCCTTATGGTCCAGCTCTCACAGCCATATGTTACTACGGGGAACACCATTGCTTTAACTATGCGGGCCTTTGTTGTCAGTGTGATGTCTCTGCTCTTAACTATTTTATCGAGATTTGTCATTGCTCTTCTCCCAAGGATTAAGCGTCTTCTGATTTCCTGACTGCAGTCAGCATCTGCAGTAATCTTTGCACCTAGAAATACAAAGTCTTTCACTGCTTCTACATTTTCTCCCTCTATTTGCCAGTTATCAATCAAGCTGGTTGCCATAATCTTGGTTTTTTTGAGGTTTAGCTGCAAGCCAGCTTTTGCACTTTCTTCTTTCACCTTCATCATAAGGCTCCTCAGTTCCTCTTCACTTTCAGCCATCAAAGTGGTATCATCTGCATATCTGAGATTGTTAATGTTTCTTCCAGCCATTTTAACTCCAGCCTTGGATTCCTCAAGCCCAGCTTGTCACATGATGTGTTCTGCATACAAGTTGAATAGGTAGGGTGAGAGTATACAGCCCTGCTGTACTCCTTTCCCAATCTTAAACCAGTCCGTTGTTCCATGGTGTGTTCTTACTGTTGCTACTTGGTCGTTATACAGATTCTTCAGGGGGCATACAAGATGACTTGGTATCCCCATACCACTAAGAACTTGCCACACTTTGTTATGGTCCACACAGTCAAAGGCTTTAGAATAGTCAATAAAACAGAAATAGATCTTTTTCTGAAACTCCCTGGCTTTTTCCATTATCCAGCGGATATTGGCAATTTGGTCCCTAGTTCCTCTGCCTTTTCTAAACCCAGCTTGTACATCTGGCAATTCTCGCTCCATGAACTGCTGAAGTCTACCTTGCAGGATCTTGAGCATTACCTTACTGGCATGTGAAATGAGTGCCACTGTTCGATAGTTTGAACATTCTTTAGTGTTCCCCTTTTTTGGTATGGGGATATAAGTCGATTTTTTCCAATCTGATGGCCATTCTTGTGTTTTCCAAATTTGCTGGCATATAGCATGCATTACCTTGACAGCATCATCTCGCAAGATTTTGAACAGTTCAGCTGGGATGCCGTCGTCTCCTGCTGCCTTGTTATTAGCAAGGCCCATTCAACCTCACTCTTCAGGATGTCTGGCTCTAGCTCACTGACCACACCATCAAAGCTGTCCCTGATATTGTTATCCTTCCTATGCAGGTCTTCCGTATATTCTTGCCACCTTTTCTTGATCTCTTCTTCTTCTGTTAGGTCCTTGCCATCTTTGTTTTTGATCATACCCATTTTGGCCTGGAATTTACCTCCAATGTATCTAATTTTCTGGAAGCGGTCTCTTGTCCTTCCTATTCTATTGTCTTCTTCCACTTCCGCACATTGCTTGTTTGAAAATAATTTCTTATCTCTTCTGGCTAACCTCTGGAATTTTGCATTTAATTGGGCAGATCTCCCCCTATCACTGTTGCCTTTTGCTTTCCTTCTTTCTTGGGCTACTTCTAGTTTCTCAGCAGACAGCATTTTGCCTTCTTGGTTTTCTCTTTCTTTGGGATGTATTTTGTTGCTGCCTCCTGAACAATGCTGCGAACTTCTGTCCAGAGTTCTTCCAGGACCCTATCTACTAAGTCCAGTTCCTTAAATCGATTCTTCACCTCCACTGCATATTCCTTAGGAATATTAGTGAGCTCATATCTAGCTGATCTTTGGGTCTCCCCTAATCTCTTTAGTCTGATCCTAAATTGTGCAAGAAGAAGTTTGTGATCTGAACTACAGTCAGCTCCAGGTCTTGTTTTTACCGACTGTACAGATGTCCCCCACCTTTGGCTGCAAAGGATGTAGTCAATCTGATTTCAGTGTTGTCCATCTGGTGAAGTCCATGTATAAAGCCGTCTCTTAGGTTGTTGGAAGAGAGTGTTTGTTATGCAGAGTGAGTTGTCTTGGCAAAATTCTATCAGCCTATGTCCTGCTTCGTTTTGTTCTCCCAGGTCATGCTTACCTGTAATTCCCGGTGTCATTTGACTGCCCACCTTAGCATTCCAGTCTCCTGTGATGAAAATAACATCTCTTTTAGGCGTGTTGTCCAGTAGGTGCTGCAGATCCTCATAGAACTGCTCTACTTCAGCTTCTTCAGCATTTGTGGTTGGGGCGTATATTTGGATCACTGTGATGTTAGATGGCTTGCCCTGAATTCAAATTGAGATCATTCTGTCGTTTTTTGGATTGTATCCAAGCACTGCTTTAGCCACTTTACTATTAATTATGAAGGCTACTCCGTTTCTTCTGTGGTCCTCTTGTCCACAGTAGTAGATCTGGTGGTCATTTGATGTGAAGTGGCCCATTCCAGTCCATTTCAGTTCACTGACGCCCAAAATGTCTATCTTTAATCTTGACATCTCACCAATAACCACATCCAATTTGCCCTGGCTCATAGATCTTACATTCCAGGTTCCAATGGTGTGTTGGAACATCGGATTCACCGTTCACCACCAGCACCGTCGGCTGCTAGCCATCCTTTCGGCTCTGAGCTAGCTGCATCATCACATCTGGGGCTAGTTGAACTCATCCTCTGTTCCTCCCCAGTAGCATTTTGACCATCTTCCGACCTGAGGGTCTCATCTTCCGATGGTATACCGACATATCTCTGGTTGTACTGATCCATTTAGTTTTCACGGCAAGAATACTGGGGTGGGTTGCCATTACCTTCCCCAGGGATCGCATTTAGTCTGACCTCTCTGTTACGACCTTCCCGTCTTGGGTGGCCCTTCACGGTTTAGCTCATGGCATCATTGAGGTGCTCAAGCCCCAGCACCATGACAAGGTAACGATCCTTTGCTGAAGAAGCTGTATGTATAAATATATGAAAGTAGTACAAATGTTCCCATATCCAGTAACCTTATTCAAGGAAACCAAAATCCTGGGTAAACCTTCGAATTCCTGGTGTTCTCAGGGATACAAGCTCCTAACAGTACATTTTTCAGCTGAAAATACAGCTAGCATTCCTTTAATATGGCTTTATTGCATCCATAAAAACTGACAAAGTTTCTCTTGTTTCCCCAACCGTTTGTCACTGGCAAGTGCTTACAGCCCTAGAGAGCTCCCGAGTGGGCATGTTCTCCAACCCTCCTTTTGCTGACAGAAAATTATACAGCATGAAATTGTCCTCATGGCTGATCTCTATCCTGCTTCAACAGACTCTGGTTGAAGTCATGGCAGTCACCTCACTTCCCCCTCCAGCAACAGACTTTACATACCTTGAGGCTGCCCTTGGACAGTGTCACAATAAGGAGGAAAATACTTAATACCAATATAGCTAAGCACAACTTAAGCCTGTTTCACCGATAGGCTGAAGGACAGATGAAAGCAATGTCATGGGGGGTGGAGTGGGGGAGAAGAAAGGCATGGCCCGTTGCCAAGTGGTGTTTGTGCTGTGGTTAGATGCAAGTGGGGAAAAGCCCTCCCTTCTTAGACCCAGACACCGTGGACTTGATGAATGACTCAGCCAGACCATTTGATCACAGAGAAACCTCCACTGGTGGAATGATTCAGGCAGCCCATTGCCCCCTCTTCTGACTTCCTCTCAAAGTCAACCAGTCACCCCCACCTACTGCTGGGACACAAATAGAAACTAAAGCCACCCACCAACTTCAAAAATTTGCCTATTCAAGGCAACTCAGGTCATTTCAAATGTGGGCAGTTCCAAAGTTAAACAGGTTGTTCTGTTTCAAACTCACTTTTTCCACAAGAAGATTATTAATGGCTGAAGCAGATGTAACACTTGAGCTTAGGGAACAGAGCTAACTTTTTTCTTCCCTGCTCCTAAAAGCATTCACGAGGGATGCCCCTGCCTGCTCTGTAAATAAGTGAGGAGAAAGCTGGTTATAAGTTTCATTGGAGATGCAGGAAATGCTTAATCCCCTTACTCGGGCCATTGTCCTGATGATCTATCCATGCATAAATAAATACACTATAGGGAATTTATCCAATTGCTTGAATGTGTTGCGACACTGGATGGTTCACACAGTACACAATGCTAAAATGGACTTGGCTAGTTAGCGATTCAGTGGCATAGGTGAATGCAGCATTTGAACCAGGCACTAGTAGCCTTTGTGAGGAAAAGCACAGCTACCTACTGGCATGGGATAAGTAGACTTCAGGTTCACGGTATCTACTTTTTTTTTACTTTGCATTCTCGACCCAGTGGGAAGTTTTTCAGACACTTAAAGCATACAGTGCTGTTTCTTGAATATCGGGCACAAAATGTACAGTTACGAAGTTCTGTTTCTTCATTTCTTCAATGCAACCTCTAAATATAGTATTCAGATACATTTCAGGATGGGACTTTATAGGTTTTGATCTTTTCCAAATTTAGCTTTTAAACCTTGTTTTTTACTAACGTCAATAAATCTCCTTTTCTATAAGTGGCAAAGTATAATATTCCAAAAATGTTAGACTCAATAGTACAAATTCTATTCATTGGTGCCTCCCTCAGGACTAATCTACCAGTTTTATTCCCTAATTCACAAACTACAGAGTTGCAGTTGTTCACCCCTTCCCTGTTTCATTATCAATTTCTGACAGAGATTTACCCAAACATTTTTCTCTCTCTTTTTTTTGTATTTTTCTCTTTAATAATGGGAGGCATTTTAACAGATTTTTCTCTGTGGCTGGGATTGTTCATATTGTTATGCCATTGAGCACATTTTACAAACTATATGACTAAGTCATAAAGTACCTGAGCTAAATAAACTACACCATAGTTTTGAATGTTGTATAAATCTGATTGTTAAGTCACACCATGACAGAGTACTTACATATGTTGTTTGAAATTATGTGCCTACACTAAAGAAAATATAATCACATAGTTAAAGATTTCCTTACCCAGTTGTGAAATGGGCACTGTGCTTTTAGAATTTATATTACCTTTCTGTTACTATATTAAATTCTACAGAACAAAAATAAACCATTTCCTTTTTATTTTATTTTCATCTGTCAAATCTCACAACATTAGTATTCATAACTATTCAGCTATTACTTTTTTAAAAAAGGCATGAATTAGATTTTAAGTATTTCATCTACATTTTATAGCCCTGAAACAGAGGGCTGTGGTTATTTTTTAATGTCTGTCTGCTAGTTGTATGTACCTATTCATGAGTTGTTATTAAGATGATGATGATGATGATGATGATGATTTAAATACTGCTTTTGGTTCTTCCTACATTTTCCACAAGGTGGCAGTGTCTACTTTCTGCAATCCAATAGCTTTCATAGTCAGTTGACGATATTTTTGAGTAGAAGCAGTAAAGTGATGTGCAGAAAACCGGAGCTACATGCCTGGAATAGTACTGTCAGGCTGGTTATTAGCCATATGATGCTGAATACTGAAACACTGGAAACATTTTAGATTGGAAAACTAGTGACTCAATCCAACCAAAGTTAGTAATTTGAAAAGGAAAGATTTAAGCAGGTAGAGAAATCAGAGGGAAAAGTGAAACATTTTTGTTGGATCAACCAAAGTATCTGTAATTTTGACCCAGTATCTGGCTGACCTTGTCTGGACTCAGAAGCTAAGCAGGGCCAGCTTGGTTAGTACTTGGATGGGAGACCACCAAGAACTATCAGAGCTATAGGTTAATCTGGGAGGCAGAAAAGCATCTCAGAAGAAGGCAGTGGCAGAGCATATCCATACTTAACCAAGGAAAAGGTGATTGATTTGATTTGATTTATATGGACATATCTATGAAGTTGGAAGGAAAGAGAAGAAGAGGACAACCAGCAGCAAGACGGATGGAGTCAGTTACTGTGGCGATGAGTATACCATTGGAAGATCTGAAGGACTAGGTTAGGGGGAGTTCATCATGAAGAAAATCTATCTATGTGGTCACTAAGAGTAAACACTGATTTAATGACACATGATCAGTCATCTAGAAAGTCGTCAGTTGCTGAGGACAGCTTGAAGGAAACTTTATCTTTTGTCCAGTTGGTGGGTTTTCTGCTATGAAGGAATCAGTTGTGTCACTATTTTATTTACAAACTCTCTGGCCAATTTAATTCAAATGACATTCCCACAGATGCATTGGCCTTTAAGAGAAAAATGTACAGAAGCCACCTCCATCACAGTATTCAAAGATATATGTAGAATTCTGTCCATATATCATTGGAATTAATTCATATTAACAATTGCATGACCGACTAAAGACATCCATGTTGCTTCCCAGAGGCAGCTAAATGGTTTTCCCTTCCACCTCCCACAAATTCATTACTTCTGTTGACCTATTTTCTTTGGAGGTGATTGATTAAAATGAAGGTGATTTCCATTTTCTTAAAATACAAAATTGAAATATAAAGACACAGGAAAAACTCACAATATATGTAAGTTTTAAACAGTCTTCTTCATCCTGAGGCTTTGCAGATGTGTTAGACTGAAATGTCCATAATTCATCCAATGTGGCCGAGAGTTCTGGGTGGTGTAGTCCAACATATTTCCACAGACAAAGGATGAAAAGGCTGCAACAGTGAAATCTTTCCCATCTAATTAACCATGATGTATTCAACTCTTAATGACTTTCTGGACTGTGAACCAAAAATGGTTTCTGGGCTGTGAAGAACTGAACCAAAAAGTGCATATCTATTATTTTTTATTTCTAGACCATGAGTTCTAGTCCTCCCACTGGCTGGGTGACTCTTTCAGCCCAACCTATCTCACAAGCCCAACCTTGTTTTGTGGGGAAAATAGGAGGGAGCATTATGTATATTGCCTTGAGTTGCACAAAAAAAAGGTGGAATATAACAACAACACAGCAACATCTTGTAAGGGCAGGGTCAAATTTTGGTAAGGATCTAAGGTTTTAAATTATTTGGAAACTCCAGGATTCAGTAATCTATTCCAGCAAACCAAGGTACTGTTCCAGTAAATAGGCAAAGCTAAAGCACTGGGGTTTTTTCCTTTCTTTTGTTTTGTGCTATATTTTGATCATCCATTTGATCACACTATCAACAGTATTACTAAATCATAGAAAGTATGAGTTGGAAGGGACCTGATAGGTCATTTAATATGCCAGCTTTTTAGCTTGTCCTTCTTCCATTTCCTTTTCCTTGAATAACAGCCTGATACATAGCAACTAAACAGTTGGATTTTCCTGGCTTTCAGAGATAGCAAGCCTTTGAAGCTGAGCTTGTAAAAATAGTTGGCACCCTGGGCTGAATTCTGAGGCACTTATGAACTGGCTTGTGTTAACAGACATATTAGCTAGGTAAAGTAACCATGTTATCAACTCGGTGTCCGTGAGGCAAACATCAAAGTACTGCAGGCTCTATTCAAGGGCTGGCTGGTTAAGTGTTACATTTAGGAGCCCTGCCACAACAGAACACCCAGAAAATAAGTAACTAGCCCTCGGGAGATCCATTGCGCAATGACCTATGGCAATGCTTCCCAAAACAGAGTCTAATGGTAAAGCCAAAAGGATTCCGTGAACAAGCATGCTGATGTAAAAAAAAATAATTGTTTTGTTATTAAATTTATAACCCAACTTTCTACTTCAGGGTGACTTACATAAATCATATATAAATATTGGTGCAATCTCTAACTGAAAAAAATCACTTGCAATGTGGGCACAACAACTGAAAGTGTGTG